>NC_061113.1:73936336-73943730 GCF_002878395.1 Capsicum annuum
ACCTTCATGATAGGGCATCACAAATGTGGTAAGCTACCACGAATATCGTCACCTAGGAGCTGATTTCTGTCTAAGGCTGATGACCTTCGTGGTAGGGCATCACATGTGTGGTAAGCTGCCACGAATGTCTTCACTTAGGAGCTTGTTTCTGCCTAAGGCTGACGAACTTCATCATAGGGCATCACAAATATGGTAAGCTACCATGAGTGTCATCACACTGTTTCCAGCCTGACATGCTGGAGTAAAATAGGAATAACTCTTTGCTATGATATCGGATTTAGGAAAAATTGGTATAGTTGGAAAGATAATTCACTTATATATCTGTTGATAGCTCAAAAATTCCAAGTATAACGAGAGATATGCTCGTTTGAAGTTGACTATACTAATATCCTTCTCAAGAATTCAATCAGTAAGGAATGTTTTGATTCGTCTGATAGCTGGGAGTTATTTGAAGACTTAATATACATCTAACTTACTCATAAAGCTATAAAAAACCATTATGTAATATGCATGAGATTGGTACATATCTCTAATATTGGTTTGTATTTTTTGGGGTATTACAATATCTCCCCCTTGGAAATATTCGTCCTCGAATGATGACTGCTTGAGAGGGGAGAAAAGATAAAACGATGCATACACTGATCATGCTTAACTGTCACATGATTTTAGGACTTAATTGAATTCTAAACTGAATATAGCCCAAATAAACATACATATCTGATGCATGACTGATAAGCTAAACTCGTGAATGCATGATAAGCTATGCACTGATACTTGATACCAATTTTATACTAGAATTTTGAATATGTAACTGAATAAGTTTAAGGTAAATGGTTACCTCGAGATAAGTCTGAATTAGCGGAAGAAAGATGAGGGTACTTGGTTCGCATATCTGCTTTTGCTTCCCAAGTAGCTCCCTCTATGGACTGATTCCGCCACAGAACCTTGACTAGAGGGACTTCTTTGTTCCTCAGCCTACGAGTCTGATAGTCGAGGATTTCAACTGGAATCTCTTCATAAGAGAGGCTATTCTGAATCTCAACGCTTTGAATAGGGACTACAACTGCTGGGTCACCTATGCACTTCTTGAGCAAAGAGATATGAAAGACTGGATAAACTGAGGCTAGATCTGAAGGCAACTTGAGCTCATAGTCTACATTGATGAAGCGACTGATAATCCTGAAGGGACCGACATATCGAGCACTGAGCTTTCCCTTCTTGCCAAATCTCTTTACTCTCTTCATGGGAGAGATCTTGAGATAGACATAGTCATCAACCTCGAATTCGAGATCCTTTCTACAAACATCCGGATAAGACTTTTGTCGGCTCTGAGCAACCTAGAGTCTTTATTTGATTAATTGAACTTTCTCTAAGGTATCGAATACTAAGTCAGGCCCTATAACTGGGGTCTTACTAACTTCAAACCAACCTATTAGAGACCTAAATCTCCTACTATAGAGAGCTTTGAATGGAGCCATCTGAATACTAGAGTGACAGCTGTTGTTGTATGCAAACTCAATCAAAGTCAAGTGGTCATCCCAAATTCCCTTGAAATCAATTGGAAACGCCCTTAGTATATCTTCTAAAGTCTGAATGGTCCTTTCTGCTTGACCATCTGTCTGAGGATGAAATGCCGTACTGAGATGAACTTGGGTACCAAGACCCTTTTAGAACACTTTCTAGAAGTAAGAGGTAACTGGGTACCTTTTTCTGAGATGATAGATAGTGGAAAACTGTGTAATCTGACCAACTCCCTGATATAGAGTTTGGCATAATCCTCGGCTGAGTAAGAGGTACGAACTAGAAAAAAATGAGTTGACTTGGTTATTCTATCTGCAGTGAACCAAACTGAATCATGCTAATGACGTGTTCTAGGCAAACCCATCACAAAGTCCATGTTCACTCTTTCTATTTCCAAGTAGGAATAGTAAACTCCTGTATGGAACCACTAGGTTTTTGATGCTCTATCTTAACCTATTGACATGTAGAGCACTTATCCACAAACTCTGCAATGTCCCTCTTCATCCCACTCCACCAATAGATCTCCCGTAAGTCGTGGTACATCTTAGTGACCCCTGGATGAATAGAGTGTCACACACCATGCGCTTCTACAAGAATTCGCTACCTCAATTCATCTACACCGGGAATACACAGACGACCCTGACAATGAAGAACACTATCTCCCCCTTGGGAGAAAACCTCTACTTCCTAACTCTGAACTAACTCTTTTAGCTTAACAAGGCTAGGATCCCTGTCTTACTTTTCTTTTACCTCGGAAACTAGAGATGACTATAAACTACTCTGAAAACATACACCACCCTCTGAAGAGTCGACTAAGCGAACACCTAGTCTGGCAAGCTGATGAATCTCCTAAGTTAATTTCTTCTTACTATCCTCAACATGGGAAACACTACCCATGGACATTCTATTGAGTGCGTCAGCCACTACATTGGCCTTACCAGGATGATAAAGGACACTCATGTCATAATCCTTCAAGAGCTCTAACCACCTTCTCTGACGAAGATTGAAATCTTTTTGGGAAAAGACATACTAAAGGCTCTTATGATCTGTGAAGACGTCTACATGAACACCATATAGATAATGCCTCCAAATCATTAAGGCAAAGACAACTGCTGCTAACTTAAGGTCATGAGTAGGATAATTCTTCTTATAGGGCTTTAACTGTCTGGAGATGTAGGCTATGACTCTATCATGCTGCATGAGTACACAATGTAAACATACTATGGATGCATCAGAATATACAACAAATCCATTGGAATTGTCGGAAAGTACTAAAACTGGAGTTGAGGTAAGTCGAGTCTTCAACTCCTAAAAACTCTTCTTGTAAGGTTCTGACCACTGAAACTTGACCTTCTTCTGAGTCAATATGGACATAGGAGATGCAATAGAAGAAAATCCCTTGACAAACCGTTAGTAATAGCCAGCTAAATCCAAGAAACTCCTGATATCTGATAGAGACACTGGGTGAGGCCAGTTTCTTACCGCTTCAGTTTTCTGAGGATCTACTCTAATGCAATCACTCAAAATAATGTGTCCAAGGAATAGTACTGATCTTAGCCAAAATTCGTACTTACTGAACTTGGCAAACAACTGGTGATCCCTAAGAGTCTGAAGAACAATTATGAGATGGTCTGAATGATTACGCTCTGTGTGAGAATAGACCAGAATATCATCTATGATGACTATGATGAATATGTCCAAGTACTTTTTGAACACCCGGTTCATCAAGTCCATGAAAGCTATAGGGGCATTGGTAAGACCAAAGGACAAGACTAGAAATTCAAAGTGGCCATACCGAGTATGAAAAGCTATCTTTGAAATGTCACATTCTCTAACTCTAAGCTGATGATAGCCTGATTTGAGGTCTATCTTGGAGAAATAACTGGCACCCTAAAGTTGGTCAAACAAGTCATCTATCCTAGGCAGCAGATACCTGTTCTTGACCGTGACTTTGTTGAGCTAACAGTAATCAATACACATTCTGAGAGAACCATTCTTCTTACACAAGAATAAGACTGGCATACCCCATGGGGATACACTGGGCCTGACAAATCTCTTATCTAAGAGATCTTTCAACTGATCTTTTAGTTCCTTGATTTCTACTGGTGCCATTCTATATAGAGGAATAGAAATAGGCTGAGTATCTGGGAGAAGGTCTATGCTAAAGTCTATTTACCTTTTGGGAGAAATTCCTGGAAGATCTTTGAGAAAGACATCTGAATATTCATTAACCACTGGGATTGATTCAAGACTGGGAGATTCAGAACTGGAATCTTTAACATGCTTGAGATGATACACATACCCCTTAGAAATTATTTTCCTTGCCCGAAGGTATAAAATGAGTTGACCCCTGAAAGACGAAGTGCTACCCTTCCATTCTAGGACGGGCTAATTCAAGAACTGAAACTGAACTATCCTATTTTTGTAGTCAACTATGGCATAGTAGGAATAAGCCAATCCATGCCGAGAATGACATCAAAATCAGTTATCTTTAACTCGACTAAATATGCTAACATGGATTTCTAAAATATCATAACCGGCAGTTCCTGTATATCCGCCAAGCTATGATAGTTTTACCCACTGGTGTAGAGACTGAAAAGGGCTCTGCTAAAATTTTGGGACTGATTCCAAAATTGCCTTCTATGTATGGAGTGTCAAAACACAAGGATGCACCTGGGTCTAGCAAAGCATAAACATAAACATGGAAAATCTATAACATACCAGTAATGACATCAGGAGAATTTTCCTAATCCTGTCGGGTCTAAAGAGCATAGAGTCTATTTGGACGTTGCCTACTAGTAGCACTGGAAATAGCACCTTACTGGTTCGAGCAATCGGACAGAGCTATGAAATGATTCTGCTGACTCTGAGGGCCTGGCTGAGGACACTCCCTAATCTTGTGGCCTCGCTTACCATAACAAAAAAAGACATCACTACCGGCTCTGCAAATACCCTTATGGTTCTTACCACAAGTCTGACAAAGGGGGTTTGTTCGGGCACTGCTAACACTGCCCTGAGATTTAGAGCCTGGTACTCTATTTCTGTTGTCGTCCCTGAACTTTGACACTGGGGCACTAGAGGAGGAAGGGGCTAGAACTGCTGACTTAGGATGAAACTGTGAACAATTTCCTCCCTCTGATTTGGGCTGAGCAAAACTGAAACTGCCTGCTTTTTCTCTCTTGTTCTGCCTCTCCCCAGTCTTAACCTTTTGCTCCTCTATTTATTAAGCGTGGGTCATGATCCTAGCTAAAGTCATATCACTGTTCAACATAGCAGACCTACACTCATTTACCACACTATCATTCACCCCTAACATGAACTTGCTTATTTTATCCCTATTATCTGCAACCACATGAGGGGGATATCTAGCCAGCTGAGTAAATCTAAGAGAATACTCTCTAACTATCATATTTCCCAGCCTGAGATTGATGAACTCAAGAACTTTGGCCTCTCTCAGCTCTCGGGGAAAGAATTTATCTAAGAAAGTCGTGACAAATTCTTCCCACTCAATAGGACCTGCATCCTCTAACCTTTCTGCTAATCACTACTTGTACCATGTGTGAGCAACATCCTAAAATTGGTATGCGGACAACTCGAAACTCTGAGAGGAAATGACTCCCATGATATCAATAACCTTTTGGACTTGTTCAACGAATTCCTGAGGATCCTCGTGGCTTAGACCCAAAGAAGGATGGAGGGTTCATTCGGGTGAAGTCCCAAATCCTAGCTGTTGCTGAATTGGCCACTGGTATGGTCAAAACGACAGCTGGTCGTTCATTATGGGCAGCTACCGACTGAGCAAGAGCGGTAAATATGGTCCTGAGCTCTACATGAGAAACATGTTCGCCCAAAGGATCTTCGGGCGGAGGAGCTGGCTGATTTCTTCTCGTTGGAGGCATGTTTCTGAAATAAGAGAAGAGAGGATTAGTGTGAGAGACTGACTTGAAATTATGCTTACTAGCATGACATGAATACTGAAGAAAGGGAACTGTTCTTAAAATATCTCATAGCCTCCTGTACATAAATGTAGCGCACAACACACCCATGTACAAGACTCTACTAGATGCTGCTTTCAGACTTCCTAGGACTCTATTGAACCTTAGGCTCAGATACTAAGTTTGTAATGCCCTAATTTTCTGAACCAGAATGCTACACGGTGCTTATGACCTCGAGGAACCACAAGCTAACCCTTGATTGATATCTGTACTTGTATACTGCAATTCATGACATAATAATGCAAAAAATATACACAATAGGCCATAAGGTTCAACTGAAATAATATAACATCCATATAGGCAAAAAATACCAAAAACAATTGAAAACTAAATCTAAAAGCTAAATCTGAGCGTAAATTCAAAATCCTCTAAGTACTTTCTAAAATAAGGAGTTGAAGGAACATATCTCCAACTAACTCCATAAAACTGAATTGAAGAAATAAATGAATAAATCAAATAATGTCGTCCTCGAATGAAGATGAATTATTACAACTTTGTATGCTGAATGCGACTGCTACTGCTGGTTTGGGACTCGTACTTTTGAACCTATGGTGTAACATGAAAAGAAAGCACCATAGCGCAAATGCATTAGTAAAACTGGAGTACTGAGTATATGAGTGAGGTAGGCTAATGTAAAGGGTTTACATGAATGAATAATACTACCGACTGACTAATATGAACGTAAGAGTACAACATACATACATAGTAACTAAGATCAAAAGTATGTAATGTCTAAATCTGTACGCTAATAAATGGCTGGAACTGTAGTTTTGATAACATGGATGACTGTATCTGACAGCCCTGAATCTGGTTGAACTCTCTGAGTTTCGTACTATAACTGAATTTGACCATATCTAACAGTCCTAGTATACTGATATCTGAAAAACTGTCTTGAGTTCTTTTATTAAGACTGATACTGAAACTATAGGGGTAGTTGTTTAACTGATATGCCCCATGTCTACCATTACGGCTAAGCTGGGGTCCAATCTCCGCCGCGACTGAAAGGGTGTCAATACCACGCCACTAGTAAGGACAGTTGTGAGTGACCCTTATCTAGCAGGTACTCAAAGTGAGAATGGTGGGACCCCAAACTAACAGGTTAATCAACCTCATCAACCCTAATCCGACAGGATAATATGTTTCAACCTATGCTGGCTACGTAGTTCTGGAACACAAGGATGACTGCAAAGAAACACACCCTAAACTGGTAGGTGAGTCCCCATCCTTGGGTTCACTCGGTGCTAACTTCTACTCCTATTTGAAGAGACTAAACATGATTCAACTGACTGTACGTGGACAAATTAACTGACTTCCATTTACTGATGGAGTAGTACTATTATCTAAGAGTTAACTGAGATCATGAGATTTCTGAGGTATCCTAAGTCACATGACTGACTGAGTTCTATAGATTATAGCTTGACTGAGATTATCGTGACAATATGACATGGCTCTAGGCATACAACTGTATTTTTCGGGTATGAATACCCCCAGGACTCGATAGAAGGAAACTGACACACATGACATGACTTGATCACAAAATTTGAGTCCACAATTCATAATATCATAAGTAGGGGATATAATATTTCATATAGTTATTCAACATCTTAAACATTGTAAGGAATGCTTGGATATATTTCATGTACATATTGTATATCTCCATTATCTTCCATGCTTCATACCACCACAATAGCAACACATGAAAAGCATGGAATTCATATTGAAGTATATAGCTAACATGAACTTGTCATTTAGACATCATAGAACCATACAAACATGAACTTCTTCCATCTTAAGAATTTTATCAAACACCTTGCATGCATTGTTTAAGGCATAGGTGGGTTTCATACTTGCACCATATTAAACCACCTAAAGTTCATG
>NC_061113.1:73946730-73966188 GCF_002878395.1 Capsicum annuum
TTTTTGAAGGTTCTTGAAGAATTCCTTAGGCTTGCCCTTGATTTTTCTTGAATAGGGTTTAACCCCTTTGGGAAAGAATGCTCTTGTTCCTGAGGAGATGATCTTGAGAAGAAACCCTAATCTTGCAGTTGAAAGTTTATGAGAGAGATTTTTGAGATGTTTTAACTAAAGAGAATGGAAGATAATACATTCCTTGAGGGTTATAAGTCATGGGAAGTGAAAATGGATGGTTTTGTGTCTATTACTAGTTCTTTCTCCTGAGTTGAGATCGATCATTCATATATACTGGGGTAAACTAATAAGCTCAAATATTAATGAGCTCTATAGAAGAGTTATCTATTGGAACAATGCCCTTAATGATTTATAAATAACAAGTTGATAGACGGCAGGAGAATTAGTAATTTGTCAGGAGAAATTAGTACAAGAAGTCGTGGATACACTTCTTGATAATAGAATCCGGGGACAACCAATGAGGGACTGTCATAATAAAGTTTACAAATTATTTTTTGATGAAATTGAAGGCAAAGAGGGAAGATTTTATGCGACTTTGCTTGGCAAACGAGTTTATTATTCAGGACATTTTGTCATTATCGTGGGTCCTTCACTTTCATTTTATTGATGTGGATTGCCTTATTGTAACGCCCTAAATCTGGTACTCAGAATGATATACGATACTCATGACCCCGAAGGACCACAAGCTAACCCATGATTGATATCTGTAACTAAGCACTGAATAATATACTGTAAATATGCGGAATATAAGATGTAAGGTCATAAGGTTCAAAACTGAACAAATACTGAATATAAAACAAAGTCTGTAATGGGGTATAACAATACCTAAAACTGAAATAAACAGTCTGAAACATACTATAGTCTGAAAGCCTCTAAAACTAAATTGTCCAAATAAAGAGTTGATGGGATAATCCCCTAACTAACTCCATCTACTGATATAAACTAAACACTGAGAGAATGAAATAATCAAATAATAACATCATCGAATGTTGAGTACTCACTGCTAAGTCTACTACTGCGGACAAGATCTGAACTGCTAAGGATGCTTTGGAGCTCGTGCTTTTGAACCTATGGTATAAAAAACCATAGCACAAATGCGTTAGTACGATTGAATGTACTGGTATGCATATGAGGTACGCTGAATGCAAAGGTTACATATGCATGGACTGTACTAACTGACTATATAACATGAACTTGAGAATACATGCAGGAATACGAGACTATAATTGAATTCATGATAACATGATTACTGAGTCTGAGTACTAATAACATAAAATACTGATATCTGTATAACAAAAATAACTGATACTGAGTGACTATATCTGACAGTCTAGGTTTTGATGGAACTAGCTGAGTTTTATACTATTCTGAGTTGACTGTATCTGACAGTCCTAAAATCTGAAGAACTATCTGAGTTCTATCACTGAGACTGAGACTGAAACTATAACTATGAGAAGTAGTCATCTAACTGGCATGCCCCTAATATACCATTATGGCTGAGTCTGGATCCAATCTGTAACTCCAATTGGAATGGTGTTAATACCGTACCACTGGTAAGGACAAACTGTGAGTGACCCTCATATAACAGGTTACTGTAGTGAGAATGGTGGGACCCTCTTATAATAGGTTAGGCTACCTCATTTACCCTCAAATAATAGGTTATGATGTCTCAACCTACGCTGGCTACGTAGTTTTAGAGCTCAAAGATTGCTTCTAAGAATCACACTCTCTAATAACAGGTGAGTTCCCATCCTTGGGCTCACTCGGTGCTAACTCCTACTTCCATCTAAATAGACACTGAACATGATTAACCAGACTAAATTGGACCGAGTTCATGGGTTTCTATTGACTGATGGAATGCTACTGAGATTATTGAATTAATGAACTTTCTAAGATTTTTTGGGATTATTGAGTATACTGAATTTTCTTGAGTCACATGACTGGCTGAATTCTACTGAACATTTCTTGACTGAGGATATCATGAAAACATGACATTGGCTCTATGCATACAACTAAATTGTCGGGTACAAGTACACCCAGGACCTAATAGAAGGAAAATGACAAGGCGTGACATGCTTGAATACATGACCTACATCAATAATCCATAATACAATAAGTTGGAGATTTGATGAAGTACATGGTTATCATAAACTTATACATGAATAGGATTGCATGTAAACATGGTATAATTTCATAAGGCTAATTTATGAGAAATCCAACAACCATTTACAAGGCACATTTATAGCATGGGAGTTCTTTGAATATAAGGGTAAAACATGAATCCATCACTTAAGTCATAATTGAACTATATTACATGATTTCTAGTCTTCTAGGCACTGTATCAAACACCTTACAAGCACCACTTAGGGCATAGATATAATCATTAATTAACACATCATAAACCACTCAATTCATGGTTTTACACTCATATACTAACGTATTTTCATAAAAACAAGTTAAGATTCCAACTTGGGAAACATACAACAATTTTCATATAAACATAATCAACCCATCATAAAAACACATTAAGATTCCAACTTGGGATCCATACAACAATAATCACATAAACATAATCAACCCACAACATAGTCTTTATAATACATGATTTAAAAGTTCATTATGGGGCTCCATGGATAAAAAGAATCCATAAATGAACACTAGGAATACCTGAGTTAATGAATTTAGAGGGATTGATGGAGAGTTCTTATGATTTGGCCCTTGAATTTGAGAGATAGGATTCTTTTTATTGTGTAGAGTTGATTTTAATTTGAGAGACTAATGCAAAAGTGAGCAAATAATGCACTCTTAGGATTAAATCCTGTGATTGGGTGGAATTGAAGTCATGGGAAAAGACCAAATGGCCCCTGGGACTTAATATCGCAAAAACTAGAAAATTCTCTGATTTTCATCCTTGGCGCGACGCGCCACTATCGTGCCAAGCTACTGAAATTGGACAATTGGGAATCTACATGGTGGCGCGATGTGAAGCTATCGCGTTCCCACTTTGTTTGCGACCTGGAAGTTTGGCGCGACGCGGAGACATCGTGGAGATCCACTGGAAAAAGGACAATTGAGATTTAGGAGCCCTCCACGATGCGGTGTAATCATGGAGTCTTTCTGGAAGCTGAAAAACGTAATTTTGGCATATGGAGCGACGCGCCACTGGCTTAAATAACGGTGTTTTATGACTTAAACTTTAAATTGCCATAACTTCTTACCTGGTTATCGGATTTAGGAGAATTTGGTATTGATGGAAAGCTTATTCAATTTCCCACACCACAAAAGGTGAAAATATTGAAAATTATACATATATAAAAGTGGATTTATCTTTAAAGCATGTCTTTGACATCTTCAGGATGAATTTAAGCTAGGTAGAAGTACGGGGTATTACACTCATAAAATATTAATAGAACTTTTCTAGACATTTGTAATTCGTGGTCTAATTAGACAACATATTTCTTTGAAAATAAGAGTTACTAAGATTAAAATTCGATAAAAATAGCCGATTGTATGGGAAATCCTTCAAGAAGTTATGCAGGGACATCATTTATTGCTGAATAGAGCACCCACTCTACATAGATTAGGCATACAGACATTCCAGCCTATTTTACTAGAGGGGCATGCTATTTTATTACATCCATTCATTTGCAAGGGATTCAATGCCAATTTCGATAGAGATCAAATGGTTGTTTATGTACTTTTATCCTTGGAGGCTCAAGTAAAGGCTCATTTACTTATGTTTTCTCATATGAATCTTTTGTCTCCGGCTATTGGGGATCCCATTTCATACCAATGCAAGATATTCTTATTGGACTCTATGTATTAACGAGCGAAAATCATCGAGGTATTTGTCTAAATAGATATAATCCATGTAATAGTAGAAACTATAAAAATAAAAAATGAAGTGACAATAGTTACTATAAGTATACGAAAGAACCCCTTTTTTGAATTCCTATAATGCAATTGGTCTTATCGATAGAGATGAATCAATTTAGATAGTCCCTTGTGTTTCCGATGGCGACTAGATCAACCCGTTATTGCTTCAAGAGAAACTCCCATCGAAGTTCACTGTGAATCTTTAGGTACTTTTTATAAGATTTATGGACACTATCTACTTGTAAGAAGTCTAAAAAAACAAGTACTTTTTATATACATTCTAACCACTATTTGTCATATTGCTCTTTATCAAGAAATTGAAGAAGCTATACAGGGGTTTTCTCGAGCCTATTCATATGGTACCTACCATAATTCTATGATACTGTGGGACTTTAGGGCTCTCTGATTCAGCTAGGTACATAGTTTAAGAATTTATATGCGAATCAATATCGATAAAAAGAAGTTCTACAATCACTGAATCAAACCCATTGTTGAATCCTACTCTACGAAATATGGAGCTATTTATGGAAAAACGAGCCAATCTGGTCTTTCACAATAAAAAGATAGACGGAACTGCCATGAAATGACTTATTAGTAGATTAATAGAGCACTTCAAAATTGCATATACATCATATATCCTGGATCAAGTAAAAGATATATGGTTCCAACAAGCTACTTCTACATCCATTTCATTAAGAGGAAATAAAAAATCACGTAGGCATATTCATAAAATCACGTAGTAATATTTTTTTAAAATTCCCAATAAGTAATTAAGTAAACCATTGACAGTAGTTCCAGGGGCATCAAAAATGAAGAGTAAACCTCATTGATTTTTAACGCCTCAACCATGAAATGAAATAAGTCGATAAAGCATAAATCCAATTTTAAAAATTCGTAAGTGGTAAATGCATAATATGTGATCCACTTGACAACCTTATTCTACATAGTATCTCGTTAGACAACTATTATGTTTATATCCCTTCTTTCTCATACAAAGTGCGTATACACTTAACAAAAAACTTCTTCTTTGAACAGTAAAGAAAAAAATAAATAAAAAAAGGGTTCAGCCTTCCCCAATATAACCTAGTAAGAGGCCAATGATTGGACTAGAAAATTTAGGAAGAATTAGGTTTGAATAAATGTCCTGTTATCCTCTTCCTTCCAAACTACAAACATGGGAATCATTGAAATAGATCTTTGATTGGAAGATGACGATTCCTATAATACATTACTCTAGTCGAGTCCAATGGAATTTCAAAATAAATATATTTTATTTTGTTACAAACATGTTGCAGAACAATCTAGAAAAAAAATTGATATTGATACAGTTTGCTTCCTTAACTCAATTAGTAAGACCCCTAGAGTCCACTCTTTCCCCACACTAAGAGTTAAAGGGAAAAAGTAAACACTACCATTAAAGTAGCCCAAGCAAGACTTACTATATCCATATGAATTATGTCTCCTATCTCTATAAATATAAGGGAATTGTTCCATTATTCCTCACTAATAATGGTGGAATCAATGGCACAGAGTCAAAAAGAATGAAGACTATTAATAAACTAGTTTGATAAATTCACTCATTTTATAAGAAATCCCTATATGATTTCTAATCAAGAAAAATTACACACAAGCAAAATCCACAGTAACATCTCAAGGGAATGTTACTAATGGAACATGTAGGAATAATTGGTCCTATTCTTTTTTTGTTGACCCTTATTTCAATTGATTGCATGCTTGAGCACTCATAGATTTTTGTGATTTCCTCATATATAATAAAGTATCTTCCGCCCTCTTCCATAACTATTTATATTTCCTATCGGGCTTTCCAATATAAATCAAGGTCCAGTCATTATACAATGGATTAATAATATAAAAATTTCATTTGTAGAAGAAGGTAATTGTGAAGTCTTAATAGCCCCACTAGAATTGGAATATTTCCTTGAAGCCTAGCCTAAGCCTAAATATGCAATGCAAGTATATTTAAATTTTTTAAGAAAAACCCCCAGACCAGATGTTTAGAATCAAATAAGTATCAACAGTCTGCCTTCTCTGCTTTTCTGGGAAATCATTCAGAGGGTTAAATCAATAGAAGAAAAGAAGAGATTTCTAGCTTTTTATTGATCAGGTGACACTCAAATTTGAACTGGGGAAAACGGATTTGTAGTCCTTTGCCTTACTACTCGGCCATGACGCCAAAATGCTACAAATACAAATAGATGAAAACTTTCCCGGATTATTGAATTGCTTTTTATCGTACTTGTACCTTGAGTTCTGTTTTTCTTAATTTTTCCTAAATGTCAAAGAAATCCTTATCCTTCTTCCCTTTTGATTGGGTTTGATTCATCCATTCAATTTTGATTGAGTCTATCTCAAAATTCATAATGTTTAAAACTTTCTCTTACCTTTCTATTGAAATCTACTAAAAAATCAAATGTGGATTTTCAATCGCAAAATCCAAAATTCAACTTTATGAAAATAGGATCCATTAACTATTGACTTAGAATGCATGAACGATTCTTGGATTTGAATCTCCAATTTTTATTTTCCTAATGACATAAGAAAATACAACTTGATATATAACTAATCAGTATGGTTTTTTCAATCAAAAAATCTTTCTCAATTATAATTATTAATAATAATTATAACAACAATTATGAGTATATGTAAACCCCCGAAGAGAAATTGTTAGACGGATATATATTATTTTTATATATTTTTGATATAGAATTATCATATATTAGAAAAGTATCATACTTTAATTTGAATAGAAAATTGAAATTCTGTTTTCGTAAAGCACAACCTGTGTTGCCCCGAATAGAACATAGAACCACAATAAAATAAGAAAAGAGAAGAAAGACGGATATTATAGATATCTCCACACATGTTTAAGACATACAAACCTTTTTTTCCTTATACACTTAACCATTGTATTCTACTAAAATATCTATAAACAAAATCACTCTCTTCTCTGTGAATCATTTTTTGAACAATGAAATCTATAACATAAAAGAGGGTTAAATTCTAAAAAACTAATTCTAAATCTATATATTCTCTTTCTGATTTTTATGCCTTTATCTCAGCGAAAAGGTCAAATGTCCAATCCGTTTATTTTTTTGGTATTCAAGTAGGTTGGAATATGTATTATCATAATAATGGTAGAAATAGAATCATTTTTGTTTTTATATTCTATACAAAATCCTATAAACTTAATTAACAAGTCTAACTAGCAGAGTCTATTTCTAGGGATATTTTATCAATTTCTTTCCATTTTTAACTGTTGAAAATTCTAATAAATTTCAATTCAATTTAAGTAGAAAATTATCTTTCTTCCTCCTTTCATACGTATTTCATACATTCTAGATATTGAGTTGGGTAAAATTTCGTGTGATTCGGTAAACAAAATTGAAATGCCACCATTGCTAGATCATTTATCTAATCTATCTAATTAGATGAAGAATGAGCCAATAGTGGTATTTTTTGATAAATGGAAAATTAAAAATGCTCTGGGACGGAAATGAGGGAATATCTACAATACCTGAATTTAATCAGATAAAATTTGACAGATTTTGTAGGTTCATTGATCAAGGTTTAGCGAAAGAACTTTATAAGTTTTCAAAAATTGAAGATATAGATCATGAAATTGAATTTCTATTATTTGTGGAAACATATCAATTGGTCGAATCCTTGATAAAGGAAAGAAATGTCGTGTATGAATCACTCACATATTCTCCTAAATTATATGTATCTACAGGATTAAATTGGAAAAACAGTAGGGATATACAAGAACAAATAATTTTTAGAAACATTCCTCTAATGAATTCCCGAGGAACTTCTATAGTCAATGGAATATATAGAATTGTGATCAATCAAATATTGCAAAGTCTCAATATTTATTGACGATCAGAATTGGACCATAACAAAATTTTGGTCTATACCGGCACCATAATATCAGATTGGGGAGAAAAATCAGAGTTAGAAATTGATAGAAAAACAAGGATATGGGCTCGTGTAAGTAGGAAATAAAAAATATCTATTCTAGTTCTATCATCAGCTATGGGTTTGAATCTAAGAGAAATTCTAGAGAATGTTAGCTATCTTGAATTTTTTTTTCTTTTCAAGTAATAAAGACAGAAAAAAATTGGGTCAAAAAAAATGCCATTTTGAAGTTTTATCAACAATTTGCTTATGTAGGTGGCAATCCAGTATTTTCTAAATCCTTATGTAAGGAATTACAAAAGAAATTCTTTCAACAAAGATGTGAATTAGGAAGGATTGCCAAATTCAACCAAAGACTAAACCTTGATATACCTCAGAAAAATATATTTTTGTTACCCGAGATATATTGGCAGCCATCGATCATTTGATTGGACTGAAATTTGGAATGGGTGCACTTGATGCTATGAATTATATTAAAAGTAAACGTATCATTCTGTAGCAGATATTTTACAAGATTAATTAAGATTGGCTCTGGTTGGTTTAGGAAATATGGTTTGGGGGACTATATGTGGAGAAATTCGGCATAAATTGATACCGACACCTCAAAAATTGGTAACCTCAACTCCATTAACAACTACTTATGAATCCTTTTTTGGTTTACACCCATTATCCCATTAGGATGAAAAAATAAACTCTTTTTGATTCTATATCTTCACGTGACTTAATAGTAGAGAAAGATTCAGTTCATAAGGAAAGATTCAGAAATAAGAGGTGTACTGCGTACCTCTATATGATAAAATAGACAACGGAACTCCGTGCAATCTGACCAACTCTATGACATAGAGTTTGGCATAGTACTTGGTTGAATAAGAGGTATAGACTGGTAGGAAATAAGCTGATTTGGTCATCCTATCTACGATAATCCAAACTGAATCATGCTGATGATAAGTACGAGGCAAACCCATCACAAAGTCCATATTTACTTCTTCCCACTTTAAAGTGGGAATACTAAACTCCTGCATAGGCCAACTAGGTTTTTGATGCTTAATCTTAACCTACTGACATATAGAGCACCTAGCAATAAACTCTGCAATGTTTCTCTTCACCCCACTCTACCAATATATCTCCTACAAATCACAATATATCTTAGTGGCTACTAGATGAATAGAGTAACGCGCACCGTGTACCTCTACAAGAATTCGTTACCTCTGGTCATCAATACCTGGCACACACAGATGACCTTGACAACGCAATACACCATATCCCCCTTGGGAGAAAACCTCTACCTTCTAATCTCTGACCGACTCTTTTAACTTAACTAAACTGGGATCTCTATCCTTTTTTTTCTTTACTTCAGAAACTAGAGATGATTCTAAGCTGTTCTTAACCCACACACTGCCTTCTGATGAATTAACTAAGTGGACACCTATTCGGGCGAGCTGATGGGCTTCCTGAGCTAACTTATTCTTACTTTTCTCAACATGAGCAACACTACCCATAGACAGTCTACTGAGAGCATCAACCACTATATTGGCCTTGCCTGGATGGTAAAGAACACTCATGTTATAGTGTTTAAACAACTCCAACCACCTTCTCTGATGGAGGTTAAGGTCTTTCTAAGAGAACACATATTATAGATTCTTATGGTTAGTGAATATATCAATGTGAACCCCATACAAGTAATACCTCTAAATCTTTAAGGCAAATACTACACCTTCTAACTAAAGATCATGAGTTAGATAATTCTTATGATAGGGCTTAAGCTGTTGGGAGGAATATGCTATAAACGTACCTCTCTACATGAGGACACAACCCAAACCTACTCTAGATGCATCACAGTACACAAAAAAGCTCTCTGAACCATCTGGCAAGGTCAATATTGGACCTGTAGTGAGTCGAGTCTTCAAATCCTGAAAACTCTTCTCATAAGAATCTGACCATTAGAATTTGACTTTCTTCTGAGTCAATCTGGACATAGGGAATACAATAGATGAAAATCTCTCAACAAACCATCAGTAATAGCTGGCCAAGCCTGAGAAACTCCTAATATCTACTAGAGTAATAGTTCTGGGCTAGTTTCTCACTTCTTTAGTCTTTTGGGGATCAACTTTAATGCCATCACCGGAAATGATATGGCTAAGAAAATCTACCGACCTTAGCCAAAATTCAAACTTACTGAATTTGGTGAACAACTGATGGTTTCTGAGAGTCTGCAATACTATTCTGAGATGATCTACATGGTCATGTTCACTGCAGGAGTAGAAAAGAAAGTCATCTATGAAGACTATGATGAATATGTCCAAGTACTGCTTGAAGTCCATGAAAGCTGCTGGGGCATTGGTAAGACCAAAGGACATGACTAAAAATTCAAAGTGACTATACCGAGTGCTAAAAGCTATCTTCAAGATGTCATATTCTCTGACTTTGAGCTGATGATAGCCTGATCTAAGGTCTATCTTAGAAAAGTAACTAGCCCCCTGGAGTTGGTCGAATAAGTCATCGATTCTGGAAAGGGGATACTTGTTCTTGACCGTGACTTTATTTAGCTGATGGTAGTCTATACACATTCTAAGGGAATTGTCTTTTTTTATGAATTAATAAAATTGGTGCACCCTACGAGGACACACTGGGTCTTATGGATCCCTTATCTAGGAGATCTCTCAGCTATTTTTTTAACTCTATGAGTTTTGCAGGTGCCATTCTATAAAGTGGGATAGATATAGGCTGAGTATCTGGAAGAAGATCAATTTTGAAATTAATTTCCCTTTTGGGAGAAACTCTGGGGAGATATTCAGGAAACATATCTGGGAATTCACATGCTATTGACACTGATGCAAGATCTGGGGTTCCTGAACTACAGTTCTTAACTTGCACAAGGTGATAGACACATCCCTTAGATATCATTATTCTTGCACTTAGGAAGGAAACAAGCTGACCCTAAGTGCTGAAGTACTACCCCTCCACTCTAGGATGTGTTCTTTCAAAAACTAAAATTGGGAAATTCTGATTCTGTAGTCGACTAAGGCATAGCAGGAATGAATCTAATCCATTCTGAGAATGATATCAAAATTGGTCATCTCTCGTTCAACTAAATCTACTGACATGACTTTATGAGATACCACAATCGAACAGTTTCTATATACCTGCCGGGCTATGATAGATTTACCCACTGTAGTAGAGACTGAGAAAAGATCTACTAGAATTTTGGGACTGACTCCTAAATCAATAGCTATATAAGAAGTAACAAAGGATAAAGAAGCTCCTAGATCTAGCAAAGCATAAATATGTAAATGATAAACTTATAACGTACCAGTGACCACCTCAAGAGAACTTTCATGATTCTGTTGGGACTAAAAAGGATAGAGTCTGTTAGGGCGCTACCAACTGGTAAAACTGGATGAGGCACACTGCTAATTCGAGCGATCGAACTGAGCTGAGGGATGGTTATGCTGACCCTGGCAACCTAACTAGGGACAATCTCTAACACTGTCGCCTAGCTTGCCACATCCAAAACATACATCACTATCCTTTCTATAAATACCCTGGTGGTTTCTGCCACACTTCTGGCAGAAAAGATTTGATTGGGCACTGCTAACACTAACCTTAGGATTAGGTCCTAGCGCCCTATCTCTATTCTCATCTCTGAATTTCTTCACTGGAGCACTAACTGAGGATGGTGCTGGATCTAAAGATTTTTGCTGGAACTAAGAATGATTTACACCTTTTGACTTAGGCTGAGCAAAGTTGAAACTACTTGTTCTAGCTCTCTTATTCTTCTTCTCTCTCTCTTCTTAGTTTTCTACTCCTCTATCTATTAAGCATGGACCATTAGCCTAGAAAGTACATCTCACTACTCAGCATTGTAATCTTACAATTTTTGACCACACTATTATTTGCTCCAAACATAAACTTGCTCATGTAGACTTGCATCTGCTACCACATGAGGAGCATATCTAGATAATTGAGTAAACTTGAGAGAATACTCTTTCACCGCCATGTTGCCCTGCTTTAGATTAATAAATTCCAAAACCTTTGCTTTCCTCAACTCTTGTGGGAAGAACCTATCCAGAAAAGTAGTAGCAAACTTCTCCTATTCTATGGGCCCTGTATCTGCGGCCCTCTCTGCTTTTCACTTTTTAAACCATGAGTGAGCGATATTCTGTAACTGATATGTAGCTAGCTCAACACTCTCAATACCTGTCACCCCCATAATAGTTGTAACCTTTTGCACCTGATCAAGAAATTCCTGAGCATTCTCATCTGACTTAGACTCTATAAAAGATGAAGGATTCATATGAATAAAGTCCCAAATTTTGGCAGTAGCAGTGTTGGCGATTAGGTTGGCCTGAACAATAGCTAGGCATTTATTTTGGGCTGCCACTGAATGAGCTAAGGTAGTGAAAGCTGCTCTGAACTCAGCGTGGGAGACATGTTCGTCCAGAGGATCTGGCTGGATGAACTGGGGTGCTGGCTAGTCTCTTGATCCTCTTCTCTTAGTTCTTTTTGTAGGCATATTCTAAAAATAAAAGAGAAACATGGATTAGATAGAGAGTTTAACTGGAACTCATGCTCACTCGGACGACATGAATACTGAAAGAATGGAAATTGTTCCTAAAACATATCATAGCCTCCTGTCCATAAGTGTGGCATGCTGCACAACCATGCACAAGACTCTACTAGATGCGGCTTTCAAACTTTCAAGGACTCTGTTGAACCTTAGGCTTTGATAAAAAGTTTGTAACACCCCGAGTCTGTACCCCATATTCTACACGATTCTAGAAATCCCGAAGGACCACTAGCTAACCCATGACCGATACCTGTTGTGTGCAATGAATAATAGTAATACTATAATAACAATATAACTAAGATAAATATGGAAAAATACTATAAGTTTCAAATTTGAAATCAGTACTGTATAGCAAAAACAGAATACTGAAAACAACTATCTAAAAATACTCTAGTCTGAAAAGCCTCTAAACTGTTTGAAAACATAAAGTTGATAGGACAAGTCCCCAACTAACTCCGACTACTGAGCTACTAATAAACTAAAATACTAAACTTCTAAGTATGTCCTCGAACTATGAGGACTCACCACAAAGTCTGTTGCTGCTAGATTTTGGCTTATAAATGCAATCAGGACCCAGTGCATCTGAATCTATGATATAAGACATCATAGCACAAAAGAAAAAATATACATCAGTACTTTAAATGTACTGGTATGCTAAGTGAGGTAGGATGGAATGCATGGGTTCGTATGTATGAACAATACTGACTAGATGACATAAGAATATCTGAATGAGAGTACATGCATGGATATATAAACTATAACCGAGATCATGATAACACTGAGTACTAAGTTTTGAATATTGATTATCTGAGATCTGAGTTTATAGATACTGTACTACTGATAATTGAGTAACTGCATCTGACAGTCCTGTTTTTATGGAACTATGCTGAGTTTTGTACTAAGCTGAGTGATTGTGTCTGACAGTCCTGAATCTGTAGAACTGAACTGAGTTCTACACTGATACTGAATCTGAAACTTAGATTATGGGAGATAGTCATCTAATCGACGTGCCCTTTTTTTTGAATAGAGTTGGGGTCCAAGCCTTGAACCCCTAGTGGAAGGGTGTCAATACTGTGCCACGGGTAATGGCAACTAAAGAGATACCCTTATCTAGAAGTTATTCTAACGAGAGTGGTGGGACCCTCAACTGACAGGTTAAAACACCTTATCAACCCTTAACTGGTAAGTTTGATGTCTCAACCTACACTGGCTATGTAGTTCTGGAATTCAAGGATTGCTTCTAAGAATCACACCCTTTACTGGCAGGTGAGTCCCTATTCTTGGGTTCATTCGGTGCTAAATCCTACTCCTAACTGAATAAACAGTGAATGGATTTCCTAGCTTATACAAGGCTTGACTGAACTACTATCGGTCATACTTTTTAACTTAACTGGACTGATTTTACTAAGTTTCTATTGACAGATGAATTACTACTAAATTCTGCTAACTGACAAAGTTTACCAGAGGATTGAACTGAATACTGAATGGGACTGGACTGATACTGAGTTTACTGAGTGTTTCATGAGTTCTGTAACTGACTGAGTATACTACTGATCGTGGGCATTAAATACCCATAAGACTAAACTGCCTGAATAATAATAAGACATGATAATTCTTGGAAACATACCAATAGTCAACTATACACAATGCAATCAATGAGGCATTTCATCAAGCATTTAAAAATCTTGTACTTGTACATGTATAGGAATGCGTACTATCATGTCATAAGTACACTAAATATTCACATAGGCATTACAACACATACTTTCAAGGCATAACTTTAACATGGGAGACATTTTGAACATGTAATTTTATCATGAAGTCATCATAAGATCACCTATGAATCACAAGGTAAAATTTATTCACTTAGGCTTTTTGACAAACACATAAGAGGTATAACCTTGTGCTTGGGCATGAATAATAAACCAATACATCATGGCTACATTAAATCAATTCAATTTAAAGGACTTCAACCTACATGATAATATAAATTCATGAAATTCATTAAAGATCACAACTTGGAAATTATACAACAAGATCAAGATGAGTACAATACAATCCCACAATATGGAAACCATGATTCAAGATTTTAAAAGGGGTTTCTTGAACTCGAAGGGTGAAAGAGACCCTTGAATGAAAACTTCACATACCTTGATACTTGATTTTGAGATGATTGATGGTAAAATACTTGTGATTTGAATCGTCGATTAAAAATTCCAAGGCTTGTTCATGAGAGAACTTGAGAGAAAGTGAGTATATTTTGGTGAATAGAGGCTAAATTTCATGTTTTTCGCTAAATAAGGGTGGGAAAAATGACCCATTTCCCCACCCAACCCATACCAAAATAATGTTGAACTAGGCCGCCCTTGCGTCGCGATCCCTACTTGGGTCGACTATCCAATGCGATGCGACCCCTGCTCAGGTTAAGCAGTCATCACGACACGACCATTGGCTACGTTTATTGCCCTTTACAATGAGGGGCTATCATGACCCCTCACTATTTTTGGCATTCAAACTCACCCTTACTCTAGGCCAGAAAATTCAAAACTCACCTGAGATGACCTACAAGTGACCCTGATCATGAATCAATTTGAAAATCGACATTTTAAGGTTGAAAATAAAATCCTCCAATTTTTGAAGGCTAAAATGATTCTAAGTCTTGATACTTGGAATCATACCTAACTAGGTGCTAAATACTACTCCCATACTTATTGCTTAGAACTTTTAGGAAATCCTCCTTAAAATAGCACAAGGGTTTATAATGAAAACCAATTATACCTCTTTTTGCTTTAAATCTTAAATAATATGGATTCCTATCTTAGCTTACGTTTGGAAGATCAATCTTTCCTTAAAATTTGAATGCTTTCTTGTTAAAGTATGCTAATAATATATTTTTCATAAAATATCAAAATTCATACTTTTCTATAAAACATATGTACTTAAATGATTACGATTTCATAATGAAGGTTAATTCTCAACAATTATCTTGGAAACATTTGAAAATATCAATTCACAATAGGGATATGCAATTCAAGATATAAATCATCAATTCAAAGTATAAATATGTGGGATAAACATGCAATTCAAGGGTTAAATCACTTATATCTTCATAAACTTAAATGAAGATGCTTTGGGTATAAACCCCAACTTGCAAATCATGTAATCTTTAATAAAATTCATGTTTTTGGGCACAAGAATGAAAGATTAGTCCTTGTTCAAACCCCACATACCTTGGATAATGAACTAAATGAACAAGCTTGCTTTTGAGATTCTATCCGTGCTCTTGAATGATGATTCTTTGAATTCTTGAATTGGGAACTTTGAATCTTAGGCTAATTTAGAAAAAGAATGAGTAATCTTGGGGATTCTTGAGGTTGATTGTTGAAGTTTAGGGTTTTGGTTGGGAGAAATTTTGAGTAATATATCATAAGATGTATGTAATAAACTTAAATCTTTTATTTGAACAGTTTTGGGGGCTGGGAAAAAGTTCAAAATACCCTCTTTAAACCCCTAAACAAAGCTGGAAAAACATAGTTGGGTACCAATTTAATGGGCTACCACGATGCGCTACTATCGCGATGGCTTACTGGAAACTGAGGAATGAGAAATTGGGGAACTCCGCAACACGGAGCTATCACGTTGTCCCACTGGATTTTGACAATTGGGACCTGGAACTTCAACACGATACACCACCATCGTTGTGCCCTATAGAAATTCCATTATTCCCTTTGGCATGACGCACCACTGTAGCGTTGGACTACTGGAATTTAACAATTGGGAAAGTGGACCTCTTTGCGATGCACCAATATCGTGGAGGTCCACTGAAAATTGACAAATGAGAATTTGGACCTCACCGCAACACGCCAACATTGCGGTGGTCCATTGGAAAGGGATAATTATAAAATTGTCCTTCACTGCAATGCGGTGTCTTCCCAGTTGGCACACTATCAACTTAAAAAGGCTCTAACATCTTTAGCGAGTGTCAGATATGGGATAGTTTGGTATCGATGGAAAGCTTATTCAATTTCCATACAATGAAAAGTCAAAATCTAGAAAATTCTATATAAAACAAATATTATTCATTTTGGAAGATATCCCTTAACATTCTAGGAATGAATTTAAGCAAGAAAAAGTTTAGGGTATTACATTGTCGTTCCCAGGGGGTGCAGATTCATAATAGCCATATAGAAATTATTGTACATCAAATAACATCAATAGTGTTGGTTTCAGAAGTTGAACGGTCTAATATTTCTTTACCCAGAGCTTATTGGATTATCACGAGCAGAAAAAATAAGACGCGCTTTGGAAGAGGCGATCAGTTACCGAGTCATCTTATTGGGATAAACTCATACAACAGATTAGCAATCCACCACTTTAGTCCACTCAGCCATCTCTCCCAATTGAAAAAGATAATTACTACATGAGATAGCACATATGATAAGGGAAAGAATCTTTCTTTCTCTCTTTTTTTCTTTCTATATTATATCTAAATGTACAACTTTTATCATCAATTTTGTTTATCTCTTTATCTAAAGTAAAGGATTATCTAAAGTAAAGGAAGGGCTCAGAAGAGCCAAGAATATCAATAAAAATAAAGAACTCTTTTCTTTGTCTTGATTTTGTTTGAAAGGACCCTTTTTTTCTCGTGGCTTGGTCTTGTTAGTAGACCCTTTTATTTTGAGATTTCTAGAGTTTTAAAATGAGAACTTCTTTCCTTATTTGGTGTACCTACATGAGCCGGACGAAAGGAAACTTTCACATCCGATTTTGAAGGGGGAGATCCTACAGACTCCTATCCTAATTTTTTTTGCTAGGCCCATAACTAAAAATCCCACTTTCTTACAATTATGAGGTTTATTCAAATATGAAATCCAATCTTGGAAATACAACATCCTACTTTTTTTTCTACCCAGGGTTTCGATACATTTCGTAATCGAGAAATCTCTATTGGTGCAGGTGCTATACGAGAACAATTAGTCGATAATATATTTTTATTTTTATGATTTTCTGCTTAATATCTCCTCTATGTAGTTCTTCTTTGGGTTCTTCGTTCATCTGCCTTTTTCGTCTCCTACGCTCGTTCTCTCAGGTATGTTTTTTAAAACTTATCTACTTATTATTTTCTCATAAATTTTACCATATTTACCTATCAAAGATGTTGTTGAGTTAGGATTTGTGTTTTAAAAACACACCCATACAAGTTGTGTTTAATTATAATTGCATCAGCTATATAATTTGTAGTTCGTGTCTAAATTGAGGTTATTAGAGCTATCTCAGGTGATTCAGTATTCTTTTCAAATTGAACTTTGGCCGTGTGATGTTTTACACTTAAAAATTTGTCTTTGATTTACATTATATAACTTTTTAAATAGTAGTAATACACCAATACATGTAATCAAACCAATATACTAATGAACATTCTCTTCATTTCTCTCCAAAAAAGAATTTATTTTTGGTTATTAGTTTTGATATATGGAACAAACATATAGTCTTGAAAGTAACAAGAGAGATCAAGTCATTGTTAGTTTGTTGGTGATGTGGAGAGAAAAATTGGCTACTGATAGAGTAGTCGAAGCCATTGTGTGTTATGCATTCACAGCTAGCACAACTGTCAGTACTTAATTGTTTGTTATGTATTCACATGCTAGCACAATTGTAATGTTAAGAAGCGGGCTTATTACACCTTGTTGGGGGAGATATATCACTGGAAAGAGTATTCCAAAAAATCCTCCACAAAATTATCGTGAATTATTTATTTTGTGACATACTTCTTTGCACAATTCTATAGAACGAGTATTTGGAGTCCTTAAAAAGAAATTTCCTATAATTTCTAGCTCAATTGAATCATCATATGGAATTGAAACCCAAAATTTGATTATATTTGCATGTTGTTTCTTGCACAACTATTTAAGAGGTGTAGATCCAAATAATGAATTACTTGCTCAAGTTGATGTATAACTTATGAATGATAACACCGCGCATGAAGAACCTCAAAATTCTAGGGAGAGTAATGAAGATTTTTTTAATGGGTTGTAGATTCGAGATGACATAGCAGCTTCCATGTGGACTAATTATCAAGATTAATTTTCAAGAAAAAAAAACTCAACAGATTATTTGTGTCACATTATTTTATTTGATGTTATTTACAAGTTATTTCGTTATGCTATTATTTTTACTACAAACATTATGTATAGTTGATTTACTTTATATTATATTTTTTTTTATCAATTTTTATGTGTAACAATATTTTCCTTTTTACAATTTTATGAATATTTATCTTAATGATGTAGTGGTTGATATGGCGATAAAGGTAAAGGAATTCACTTCAAGTGATCTAAACGTACAAGATAATACTGTATGTATTTGGACAAATGTGATGGATGACACATTAGTTGATTCCTATTGTCATGAGGATGCACTTGGACATAGGGTTGGAGGAATTTTTACCACGTACGCAATGGATAACATTGTGAAGGATCTACGATCCAAATTTTTTGATAAGCTTATTAACAAGGAAAAAATTCAGAATTGGATGAAATCAATCAAAAATCAGTTCACCATGTATTATGACATATTTATTCAGTCGGGAACGAGCTAATTTACATGGTGTTCTATCATGCATAAGATGGGATATTGAACATGAAGTATAGTATCAACTAATTCAGGTAATTTTACTTCCCATCATAATAAGTATGTTATATTTATATTCATAACAAAATTTTTATTATTGTGGCATGCTTAGTTTGAAGTGGTGAAATTCTTCAATAAACATGGATAAGTTACTATTTTCAATATTATTTTCTTCAATAATATTTTAAACTTATAATATATAGGTTAAACCTCAAGCTACTGAGCTGAAGACCAAATCATTTCAAAATTATGAAAAGCTGGTGATACTAGATGGAAAAGACATAGCTACTGGAAAACATGTTGAGACAGGTTCAGAAATGCTAAAAAGGAAAGCTCATAAAAATTCAAGAAAATTAAGTGTTGATTTATTGACTATTGATGATATAGATGACATGAGTTTAATAAATACTGACTCATTAAAAGAAATAGAGGGACAT
>NC_061113.1:73969188-74059360 GCF_002878395.1 Capsicum annuum
AGGGACATGAACAGGGCGACCAAAGTCAAGCAACTAATGATGTCCCTACACCTAATGTCTATAAAGAAGCACCAGTATTGGGATGGACAACTTGGCTTGTGTTGTTAACTGGATTTCATCCCTTCCGCCTATTTCTAAGAACGAGATATAGAATAAGTTAAAGGAGCTAGATTTGGAACCTGGTGTGAATACAAAGGCTTGTGTATTTCTTTGCAAAAATACAAGTGCATGTCGCATACTAATAGGATGTCCAAAAGAACAACACAAAAATCTTTTATCACAAATGATGCCAAAAGACAATAAGGTTTAGCTTCTATTTTTATACTTTATGGTTTATATTGTTGACAATAAAGAATGTTTAAAATTTTGTTGGCATGTTGTGCACAGGGTTTATTTATTTTTGGTTTGGGGCATTCTTGAATTGTTCAAGTGAACCTAATAAATGCTATTGATTGTTTAAATGAAAGTATTCTTTGCTTAAGTTCAAGTGAGCATTTTTTGAATTGTAAAATCACATGATTGTGAGTTCAACTTATTTTTTTTAATTATTGGTTTCCACTTTCTTGGTGCAAATAAGAAGTTGAAGTACTACTTGTACAGGTAATTTTCTGCAATACCTATGTGTTTCAAAATATTCAAGCATGCATTGCAGTTGTAATTTTTGATCATTAGATCCTGACTTGTGGAAGTACAGTAAGAGTGTTGTTGCTGACCTGAAACCTCCTTTGTCCTACTACCCCCATGAGGTTGCTTATGATGTCAATCTAATTTTAGATGTTAGGAATAAAACAGATCAGCTATTCGAGTACAAAGGCCTTGATGGTGGAGTTGCAAGTTCCAACCAACCTAGTGGAGCCTCCTTTATGTTAGGTTCACTCAGTTAAGGTCACCCTACTAAAGAAGTACACAAATGAGAAACTCTTAAGAATAAAATTCTCATCATCAGTTCAATGGGTAGATAGAATAATGCAACTACTATTGTTCCTTCCCTCTGAGGGTGTTAAATTGAAGCCTAAATTAGAGAGGTTATGTTCCAATGTCACCAAAACTTCTATTACATATTTGTTCAAAAGCACCACTTGTCATGAAGATGATGACCACTTTGGAAACCTTTTCTCTGAGGGTGGTCATTCAGCAAGATCTGTGAATGGATATGATCAACATGCTATTGTACCTAGTGCTAATATAAGCAACATTGTCATTCAGGCTGCAACTGAATTGCTCAGATTTTTAAATGCTTGCTTTTTTTCACATGAATAGTGTGGTCCTGTATATGAAGATGGGTGCAAAAAATTTACAAGCTACCATATTGATATTTTGCTTTCTATACTCAGCTCTGAATGATGTGATGCTGAAGAAAGAGGTGATGATGGAATAGCTCTAAGTGAATAAATAAAAGTTAGTCATAGGCATCCCGGTAAAATTTTCCTTGATCTATTCCATTGCCTTCTGTCGTGTCATGTTTTGTTTGATTTAGTTGGAGAATCACTTGTTGAGAAAATCCTAGTTATTGAAAATGGTGCTTTTGCTTACAATAATCTAATTCTTGTTTTACTTGCATATGTTGTGTTTCTGGTAGATTCTTTTGCTAGAAACCTGAGGACCAAAATTTAAATTACATTTGCTGATTTTATGCGTGAAAAGGTAAAAATTAAATATTCAGAGTGTCCTAACCTTAAGGAGTTCATGGAGATTCTTCGGTCGTTGTTTAATATTGAGATACTACTGATGACTTTTCATCTGTCTTCACAAGATGAAAAGGCTATTCATCCTAATGTGGTATTCTCTACTCTTAGGGGTCGTTTGGTTTAAGCCTTTAAGATACAAAAATAAATAATCTCAGGATAAAATAATAATCCTGGGATAAAATTTTTATAGCATGTTTGGTTTGAAATATTTGGGATAACTTATCCCGGGACTAATAAATAGTATTGGGATAAGTTATCCACCTATTTGGTGGGATAACATCCCATCATTATTTATCCTTGGGATAAAATTAGAAAAGGACACAATTGCCCTCCGAATTCTTATGATTTTCGCTTTATATATATATACACATATATTAGTTTACTTTTTAAAATAAAATAGAAGGTATTTTTATAAAATTATGGACAAGTTACTAAAGTATGTGGACATTCCCTTTCTAACTTAATACATGCTTAATTATTAAATAAAAAAATATTTTCTATATTTATCTAAAAATATTTGAAAATATAATTTTTTTAAAAATATAATTTGACTCTCCAAATATTAATGATACTAAATAATGAAAAATGAAAGTAATTCTTTTTCACACTTTTTGATGATGAATTTTTTTAACAAAAAAAGAGATTATCAATATTTTATGGAATTTAGAACAAAATAAGTAATTTAACATAAAATAGTAGAGGTTCATACACATTTAAGAAATATTTTATTTATGAATATATTATATGTTAAATTTATTTAAATAATTATTAATTTATTTATATATTTTAATTTCTCTAAAAAATAATAAAAACGTCAAATCCATTGTTAAATTACATATTTTAAACTAAATAGTTTTATAATCACATAAAAATTGATATTTTATATATCAATTAAAATGAATTTTAATATTCTATATTATATGAGTGATATGTATTTAAATGAAGTGACATAAACAAAAAATCATCTTTTACTTTAACAAACTTAAGTTGAAAGTTTTTATTTCAAACTAAATAAGATGTAGTAAGATTTTTTTTAAACACACACGGCATAATCATGGGAAGGCACACGCAAAAAAATTTAATCTAAATAAGATAAAATTTTATTTTTAATAATAAATATTTAAAGCTTGAAAAGAAATATATATATATATATATATATATATATATGTATGTATGTTAAATAATGTGGAGGGCATTTTGGTAATCAATTAATTTATTCCTAGAAATTATACCATGCATATTACTTTGAATACAACGAACCAAACACTCAATAAAAAATAATTCCTGCATAACTAATCCTAGTATAACTTATCCCATCACAACTTATCCCAGCATAACTAATCCCAGTATAACTACATTCCAAACTAAATGACCCCTTAAAGTCATTGTTGTTACCTCCGATGGTTTTGATAGTACAGAGTTTTCTTGTTAGGCGCTATTAATTTCATGGTTGTTTTGTTTTTGGGAAATATTATTGTTAAAACATTTGAAGAATGCCACAAGATTCCCAAAAATATATTTTTGGATACCTTTTTTGATTATATATTGAATTTTGCTGTGTCTATCTTTAGTCTTACATGGTTTTTTTGAATAATCTGTTATTTCTGCTTTATTTTACATCATTCTGATTCTTTCATCCTGTTTTTCACTGTATTTCTCACCTAAGTTGCTTAAGGTATTCTAAGTTATTGGATTATTTACTGGGTTCTTAGCAAGATTTTTGCTAAATGTCTCTTGGATTTTTTGCCTTTACCCTTTTGATTTTGGTATGACCCAAATTAATTTTAGAATAAGGTGTAGTTGTATTTAGATAATCTATGTCCTCAGTAAGGACATAGTTTATAGGACTACACTGGGTGTGTTACTGCTATCGTTGTAGAAATTTTATTACTTAGTCAATGTATAATCTATCCCTTTGTGTTTTCTTTTTTTGTCTCTATTCGTCATGAAATAAGCTTAAATAAAGAAGTGGGGATTCATATAGATGGCTCCTACTTTTGGGGGCCTGAGGTGTAGTCGTTGTTGTTGTTGCTGTTTCTTGCTCTATAGTTTCTACCTTTTTGCTACTATATTTTCGTTGTACCTACCATATTATTTCTGAATGGTCTTTCACTGCAACTTTTGGAACTGCAGATAAAGATACAAGCAATAGGATTACTGCAGAACGTCTACTGATTATTAAAAAGATAATGAACGTGGGTGATCTTAATAGCAATGACGATGCCAATTAGAAGTCATTGGTGACTTCATCCTAGGAAAAAGGTAGTTGGAGCAAGAGGAAATTCTTATCCGAGTTTCCGCTATATGTTCCTATTGATAAACCTTCTTTGTCCCTCACAGAATTTTCGAGATATGAGATATTAGAAGAAAAACTTTGAAGCACATCTAATGAGGTTGGTTCACTTGAAGGCAAGTGTCATTATTAGAATGAGATACAAGGAGTTGAAACTTTACAACATGCTGACTGCGGTGATACAATAGCATGTCAGCTAATGGAATTTTTATTTTATAACTTGTCCGCAACTTTCCAGAGTTCAATCAAGATAATTGTTTAATGTGGATATAGTGAGGGAATAGTTGAATGGGTCATTTTTAGGAGTAGCCTTTATCATTGCAGCGGAGATGCTGTCTCAACGATTGTTAGTATAGTGCTTAAACCCCTAGACTTGTAATTTTGAAACTTCTCCTTCACCTAGAATCAGTTATGTATTGATAATGTGGCAGTTAGAAGATATTTTGTTTGCATTCTGGTGGAACATATTTATGTGTTTCCATCATTTCTCAAGTCGCGTATATAAATACATTGTGTAAAGTAGTTATTCCGCTCAAAGTTTCCAAATACTGTTCTTCTCAAAAGGGTAAAAAACCTTTCAACTACTATATTTCAAATGGTGTAAGTTTTACTGAATAATGGAAACACATTTCCTTTAGAAGCATTTCTTGTGTGCAGAGTATTTTCAGTTGATTTAGATTAGGTAGGTTGAAAATTTTAACTTGATTTTTTTTTCAGAAAGCTGCAAGTTATGCAGATTCAGTCCTAATGAATGCCAAAGCAATATTGTCAAAAGACATTATTGTGTGACATTCAACAATTGAAGCTATAGAAGCAAACAAATTTGAAATAGAAATTCAATCCCAAATAGATCAAGATGCTAAACATGTTTTGAATGAACCTTTCCATCAATAAGGGAAAGAAAATTGTTTTATTAATAATTTTTGATAAATTTAAAATTTATTATAATTAGGGGCATTTTAGTAAATTTACCTGTTACAATACAATACCATACCATTAAAGCAAACAATACATCTGTTACTAAACAAAAATGAATGATGCAGTCCATCCAAACATTGTATTGTACTGTAATATACTGTACCATACCATAACATACTATGCCGTACATTATTAAACCTTGAAAAACTATCATCTAAACAAAGTTTAAAGGTCTCCAAGAAAAGTGTAACAGTTTATATATAAGACAATTTTAGTAATTAAATATTTTTCAAATCTTAGGAGCTAAGGATTTCCCATTTGAGGAAATTTTTGGTGTATATTTCTCATATAAACATTATGTGTTTCTACTATTATTTTTTTCAAGAATACCTAATTTTTCACTCTTTAACACAAAATTTTAGATTTGAAACTCCAAATTTATGAAATTCAATTTTTTTTGGTTTGAGATAATTATTATTCTGCACCATAAGTAATATTTTTAGTACTATATTTTATATGTACTTCGTGCTAATTAATTGGCACGACATATACATGAAACACACAAATACAAAAATTATAAGAACACATATTATATATATTGTAACTTCCACTGCGATGTTGTCACGATACAATTTCTCAAGTCATGATGGCACCTACCTTATCCCACCAGTAGGCTAGACAAACCATAGCCCAGAATGATAGGTAACTAGCTAACAGGCAGAAACCAAAAAAATCGACATATAACGATAACAATAATAATAGTAAGCAGAAAATAGAAAGGAAACATATAATGTATATCAAAACGAGAGAAAGAAAAAAATAAAATTATACAACTTGATCCCTCTCACCACAAGAACAACTACTGAAATATATCTAGAATACTAGACAAAATACATAGCATGCATATTATCTAGAAGCAATCTCGAGTACAAAAGACTAAATGGAACATATAGAGGAGGATCAACCTCAGACGACAACAAGCTCACATGAAACACCCTAGTTTTGAGACTTAGAAAATTCTTGATTTTGAGTTCACTAGACATCATAGACTTGTGGGTACTTGTTGTATGATGTGGTATGATTTAGGGTCCTTAGTTGTATATTTCAGAATGTATCCTATTTCATTGTCCAAGATATGATTACGCATCTTATTAGTCATATGTTAGGGTACAAGTGGTATGTTACTAAGTCGTATAATGCCCTAAGTTTAGTCTAGAGGATTCTGCCTAGGCTACAGGTTATGGGGTACAAATTGTATGATTGGATATGAGTTGGTCTAACAACTCATATGTTCGACAGTGTTGGGGTCCAATTTGATACCTAGGGTACGAGTGGTGGGTACACTCATATGATACGGTACGGTTTGGGTATGATGGTCATACCCCTCTGTGCATATATTTTTAGCTGTTAAGCTAAGGATATTTTAGACCTTTCTCACCCCAAAACTGTTAAGTATCCATATCTTAAAACATATTATGTCATCTCATAACATTCTTTGAAAGATCAAAACACATTAAATATTCTTTCTAAACTTTCTCAAGAAAATTGGGGCTAGGGTTCTTCAAAGGTATCCATCTAGAGGCTCAAGAGTGAAGTTTCTTCCATGAATCTTATTGAATAAGACATGCGACTCTTCCCTCATTGTTTTTTTAATAAATATCATATGTCTTAAAGTGTGATTATGATTCTTAAATGGTTGTTTTGAAAAACAAAATTAAGGGATTTATTGTATATGGTTGAGTATTGTTTACCCTTTGTTTAAGCTTTGTTTATACTTTTTTTTGGTTATGCTTTGAACATGTGGTTGCTTGGAAATTGTTGTTTAATCAATGGGTTATGGGTAACCCTAAACTTGATGGTTTTTACTTTGGGTTTGGTCATGGTAATGATATGCCCTCAAAGTATTTGTGAAAATGCCTAAGAGAATAAACTAGTCATATTTTAAATTGTGTTTTGAACTAAGGTATTGGCCTAATAAATATGGATGGATGGTAAATGGTTCTATGAAGGCGTTGTTGGCCATAAAATGATTTAAATGGTAACCTTGGTGGTTTAACTAGTTAAATGCGGTTGAGTTGCTAAACATTAAATTTATTTGTATCTTTGTTAGAAAATTGGTTCGAGCCCACAAACTTTTAATTGAAATAGTGTCTTTTTTAGACAATGAGTTCAAGTCCTGAAGTCAAATAAATGATTGGTTGAGTAATAATGGTATTGGCATGTTGTACACTTGCAAAATGGTGTTTTTATGATGATACCTATGAAGTGCCTTTGGTAAGTAATTCGCTTAATGGTTGTGTATGTGAAATAGTGGTTTTAAATTAAGCATTAAAAATGGTTGTGTAGCCAAGTTGTGAAGGTAGAGGTCTCGAGTGGATCAACACTAGAAACTGTGTTTACTGATGCGGGGGTCAAAATGGCTCAAGGTTCGAGTCCTCTTACTTTATCTTGTTATATTTTTAAGATTCATCCTACTCAGGGTATATGTTGGTTGGTTGAATTGGGTAGCAGGTAATCTCCGGTCCTCGTTAGGATTGAGATACCCATTATAACAAGGCCTTATTCTGGGCTTGTCAAGTTGGTATCGGAGCCAGGTTTCAGTGTCATGGGGTGTCCACAAAGCCTTGTCAAGTATAGTCTTACTTATGGGTGTATTATGCACCACACTTATAATCAGAAGGCTATGAGGTATTATGAGTGTTTCTTTTTCTTATTGTTCTATGTCGAGCTTTAGAGTCTAAGGTCTTAGGTTCTTCTGCTTTCCATTTGCTCATTTTTCAAATCATTCCTTCATGGAAATCTGAGACTCGTAGGAACTCTTTTGTCCCACTTGACGATGATATGGATGGTGCTCATCTTTCCATGGTTTACATACCCAGTATAAGGCCACTAATTCTGATCGCCCTCATAGAGTCCCATTGGTCCCTGCTGATCTTTCTTCAGGTGGAGACACCCCTGCTCAATCCCTAATGGAGAAATTTCTAATGTAGATTTCTACTATTTTATTTAACTGTTGACCCAGATAGTGGTCTTTCTGTCACACCAGTATTGTCTAGTGGTTGAAAGGAGGAGTCGGACGATAATTGGGAAAGAAAGTACAAGAAGTTAAGAGATTTAGAGTAGGGTAGGGTTCATCGCCATAACTGTAGGCATAGGAGATATTGGACTAAGGAAGGGAGTTAGAGAAAATCTGGTTCTTACCCATCAACTAGAGCCCCTTACCATAGGACATCCGGTAAATGTCAATTTTAAAATAGTAGTGATCCCAGGGCACGAGGTGCTAAATACTTGTCTAATGTGGCCCAGTTCGTTCCACCCTATCATCCTTGGACATTCTGTTGCTAGTTACATCGCGGGTTCTATCATGAGAGGAAGAATCAATGCTTCACCTATAGTCAGATTTGTCATATGCTGCGAAATTTTCCTTCTAGAGTTTGTTTGGGGTCCAACAGGATTCCTGTTGCCTCTTCATTAGCTCCTGCACCAAAGGGTCCTTTCTACTTGAACATCTGTCTGAGGATGAGAGGCTTTACTGAGATGAACTTGGGTACCAAGACCCTTTTAGAATGCTTTCCAGAAATAAGAGGTGAACTAGGTACCTCTGTCTGAGATAATAGAGCGCAGAACATCGTGCAATCTGACCAACTCCCTGATGTAGATTTTAGAGTAATCCTCGGCTGAATAAGAGGTATGGACTGGAAGGAAATGAGCTGATTTGGTCATCCTATCTACAATGACCCAAACTAAATCATACTGGCGATGAGTACGAGGCAAATCCATCTTGAAGTCCATGTTCACTTCTTCTCACTTCCAAGTAGGATTATTGAACTCCTACATGAATCTACTAGGATTCTGATGCTCTATCTTAACTTGCTGACATGTAGAGCACTTAGCCACAAAATCTACAATATCTCTCTTTAACCCACTCCACCAATAGATTTCCCGTAAGTCACGATACATTTTTGTGGCCCCTGGATGAATAGAGTAGTGCGCACCATGGGCTTCTGCAAGAATTTTCTACCTTAAGTCGTCTACACTTGGAACACATAGGCAACCCTTAAAATGCAATACACCATCTCCCCCTTGGAATAAAACCACTACTTTCTCATTCTTGACTGACTCTTTCAACTTGACTAGACTGGGATCTCTATCTTGCTTTTGTTTTTCACCTCTGAAACTAGAGATGATTCTGAACTACTCTGAACCCATATGTCACCCTCCTCTGAATCAACTAAGCGAACGCCTAGTCTAGAAAGCTGATGGATTTCCTAAGCTAACTTTTTCTTATTGTCCTCAACATGAGCAATACTACCCGTAGACAGTCTACTGAGAGTGTCGGGCACAACATTAGCCTTGCCCGGATGATAAAAGACACTTATGTCATAATCTTTCAAGAGCTCTAACCACCTTCTCTGACGAAGATTGAGATCTTTCTAAGAAAAGACATACTGAAGGATCTTATGATCTGTGAACAAATCCACATGAACTCCATATAGATAATTCCTCCAAATCTGTAAGGCAAAAACTACGGTTTCAATCTCAAGATCATGAGTAGGATAATTCTTCTCATGGAGTTTAAGCTGTCTAGAGACGTAGTCTATGACCTTACCATGCTGCATGAGGACACAACCAAAACCTACTTTAGATGCATCACAATACACTATGAACCCATTTGAACCCTCTGGAAGAGCAAAAACTGGTGCTGAGGTGAGTGGAGTCTACAAATCCTAAAAACTCTTCTCATAAGGATCTGACCACTGAAACTTGACTTTCTTCTGAGTTAATTTGGACATAGGGGATGTAATAGAAGAAAATCCCTCAACAAACCATCTGTAATAGCCATCCAAACCCAAAAAACTCCTGACATTTGATGGAGAGATAGGTCTGGGCCAGTTTCTTACTGCTTCGGTCTTTTGAGGATCAATTCTAATGCTATCACCTTAAATGATATAACCAAGAAATGCTACTGACCTTAGCCAAATTCACACTTACTGAATTTAGTAAACATCGAATAATCTCTGAGAGTCTGAAGTATGATTCGGAGATGTTCTGCATGATCACGTTCACTGCAGGAATAGACAAGAATATGAAGACTATGACGAACATGTCTAAGTACTGCTTGAACACTCGGTTCATCAAGTTCATGAAAGTTGCTGGTGTATTGGTAACACCAAAGGAAATAACTAAGAATTCGAAGTGACCATACCGAGTACGGAAGGCTATTTTTGGAATCTCACATTCTCTGACTCTAATCTGATGATAGCCTGATTTGAGGTCTATCTTAGAGAAATAGCTGGCACCTTGAAGTTGGTCAAACAAATCATCAATTCTGGGAAGTGGATACTTTTTCTTGACAGTGACTTTATTGAGCTGACGATAATCAATGCACATTTTGAGAGAACTGTCTTTCTTGCACACGGATAAGACTGGTGCGCCCCACAGGGATGCACTGGGTTTGATGAATCCCTTATCTAAGAGATTATTCAAATTTTCTTATAATTCTCTGAGTTCTACTGGTGCCATTTTATTTGGTAGAATAGATATAGGCTGAGTATCTGGAATAAGATCAATATCGAAGTCTATTTCCCTTTCGAGAGGAATTCCTGGAAGAACTTCGGGAAAGACATCTAAAAATTCATTTATGACTAGGACTGATTTGAGACTGAGAGTTTCAGAACTAGTGTCCTTAACTCAAATATGATGATAGACACATCCTCTATATATCATTTTCCTTTCTTGAAGGTAGGAAATAAGTAAGCTGACCTCTGAATGCTGAAGTACTACCTTTCTACTTTAGGACAGGTTCATTCAGAAACTGAAACTGGACTATTCTATTTTTGTAGTGGACTGTGGTATAGAAGGAATGAAGCCAATCCACACTGAGAATTACATCAAAATTAGTCATCTCTAATTTGACTAAGTCTGCTGAGGTGACTTTCTAAGATACCATAACCGGACAGTTCCTACATACCTGTCGGGCTATGAAGGTTTTACCCACTGGGGTAGAGACTGAAAAGGGATCTACTAGAATTTCGGGTCTGACTCCAAAATCAACTACTATAAAAGGAGTAAAAAAATACAAAGAAACTCCTAGATCTAGCAAAGCGTAAATATACACATGAAAGATCTGTAACGTACTAGTAACCACATCAGGAGAATTTTCCTGATCTTGCTAGGACTGAAGAGCATAAAGTTGATTTGGGTGTTGCCCACTAGTAACACTGGAGGTGGCACCCTACTGATTTAGGCGACTAGACTGAGCTGAGGAATAGTTTTGCTGACCTTGAGGACCTGGCTGAGGATAGTCTCTGACTCTGTGGTCTAGCTTGCCACATGTAAAACAAATACAACCGCCAACTCTACAAATACCTTGATGGTGCTTGCCATAAGTCTGGGAAAGAGGATAGGTGCGAGCACTGCTAACACTACCTTGAGACTTAAAGCCTATCACTCTATCTCTATTACCATCCCTGAACTTAGAAGTTGGAGCACTAACTGAAGAAGGAGATGGAACTACTGACTTAGGACGAAACTGAGAATGGTTTCCTTCTTCTAATTTGCATTGAGCAAAGTTGAAACTACCTGTCCTTGCTCTTTTATTTTTCTTGTCCATCATCTTAATATTTTGATCTTCTATATGCTGAGCATGGGTCATAAGCCTTGCTAAAGTCATATCACTATTTAATATTGCGTACATGCACTGATTGACTACACTATCATTCACCCCAAAGACAAACTTATTCATGTTGGCCTTGCTACCTGCAACCACATGAGGAGCATATCTGGCTAATTGAGTAAACTTAAGAGAATACTCTTTCATCGTCATGTTGCCCTTCCTAAGGTTGAAAAATTCCAATACCTTAGCTTCTCTCAGCTCTAGGGGAAAGAACCTATCTAAGAATACAGTAGAAAACTCCTCCCACTCAATAGGCCCTATATCTACAACCCTCTTTAACTTCCACTGTTTGTACTAATTGTTAGCAACATCCTGCAACTGATATGCAACTAGCTTTGTACTATCACTAGAAGTAACCCCCATGATATCCATAGCCTTCTTAACTTGATCAAGAAATTCTTGAGGGTCCTTATCTAACTTAGACCCAAGAAAGGATGGAGAATTCATTCAGGTGAAGTACCAAATCTTGGATGCATCTGAATTAGCCACTGGGTTGGTCGGAATGACAACTGGTCATTCATTCAGAGTAGCAACTAACTAAGCAAGAGTAGTGAATGTAGCTCTGAACTCTACATGAGAAACATATTTGCCCACAGGATCTTCGGGCTGAGGGGCTGGCTGATTCCCGTTACTTCTTTTAGGAGGCATGTTTTATAGAAGAAAGGGGAAACGAATAAGACTAGATTGAGAGATTTACCGGAGATTATGCTCACTGGCACGACATGAATACTGAAAGAAGGTAAACTGTTCTTAAAACATCTTATAGCTTCCCGTACATAAATGTGCAATGCAATACATCCATGTACAAGACTCTACTAGATATGGATTTCAGACTTCCTAGGACTCTATTGAAGCTTAGGCTTTGATACCAAGTTTGTAACTCCCCGAATCTGGTACCCAAAATGCTACATGGTGCTCATGCCCCCGAAGGACCAAAAACTAGCCCATGACTGATATCTGTACCTGAACATTGCATAATATACTGTATAAATGAGAAAATAAAGGCTGTAAGGCCGTAAGGTTCAAAACTATAACATAACTGATTACACATAACATCTGGAGGGGGTATGACATACCCAAAACAACTAAAATAGCTATCTGAATATGCTAGTCTAAAAAGCCTCTAACTAATTGAACTGTCTGAATAAGGAGTTGATGGGATATGTCCCCAACTAACTCTAACTACAGAAATAAATTAATTAATGAGATAATAAAGTAATGGTCATTTCCTCAAAGTATGAGGACTCACTGCTAACTCTGACTGTTGAGACTAGAATGCTACTAATGCTTGGGAGCTAGTGCTTCTGAACCTATGGTATAAAACACCATAGCGCAAATGCATCAGTATATTTGAATGTACTGGTATGAATGTGAGGAAGGCTAAAAACAAAAGGGTTCACATGCATGAACTATACTTATTAACTGCATAACATAAACGTGAGAATACATGCAGGACTACGTAATAACTATAACTGAGTTCGTGATAACATGACTATTGAGTCTGAGTGCTGATAACATGAGATACTTATATCTATATAACTAAAATAACTGATACTGAGTGACTGTATCTGACAGTTTAGGTTCTAATGGAACTAGCTGTGTTCCGTAATATTCTGAGTTAACTGTATCTGACAGTTCTGAATCCTGTAGAACTATCTGACTTCTATTACTGAAACTGAATAACTGTGTCTAATAGTACTGATTCTATACTAAAACTGTGGGAAGTAGTCATCTAATCGACATTCCCCTAATATGCCAGTATAGCTGAGTTGGGGTCCAATCTGTATCCCCAATTGGAAGGGTGCCAATACCGCACCACTGGTATGGATAATCTGTGAGTAACCCTCATATAATAGGTAACTCTAGTGAGAATGGTGGAAACCCTCATATAACAGGTTAGGCCACCTCATCTACCCTCATATAACAGGTTATGATGTCTCAACCTATGCTGGCTATGTAGTTCTGGAACGCAAGGATTTCTTCTAAGAAACACACCCTTATATAGCATGTGGGTTCCCATCCTTGGGTTCGCTCAGTGCTAATTTCTACTCCCATTTGAATAGACACTGAGCATGATTTACTGAACAGACTGGACTGAGTTAACTGAATTTTTGTGGACTAATAGAATACTACTGAGATTACTGAAATTCTAAGGTTTCTGAGATTACTGAGTTTATTGAGTTTTCCTGAGTCACATGACTGACTTAATTTCAATGAACATGGATCGACTGAGAGTATCTTGAAAACATGACACTGGCTCTAGGCACACAGCTAATTGTCGGGTACAAGTACCCCCAGGACTCGATAGCATAAAACTGACAAAGCATGACTTTTTTAAATACATGACCAACATCGACAATCCATAATATAATAAGATGAGGATTTCATGAAGTGCAAGTGCTAAAGAACCACAATGACTACACATATATCCATAATTCATTGACTAAGACATTTGATCAAACACTTAACATGAATGAACCTGTACATGAATGGGGATTTCATATTATTATACTAGAATGGTCCTTTTTCTTCACATAGGTATTTAATAAAACACATGGGAAGCATGTTTTGGTTATACAATCATCAACACATCTAATTATCATGGATACATCCATCGATGTGTAAATTTAAGGGTTTATCATGTTTATCATGCAAATCATCACATCCTTGGGTCAATAATTGGAATATGTAATTTCAAACATGAATCAAAACCCCACAACATCATGAACATGAATTTTAATTCAATTTAAATCATGAACATTCATACATACACAAATCTTGGATTTTGAAAAGAGATTCTTGAGCTTCATGGATGAAACGGACCCATGAATCAACACATGACATACCTGGGTTGTGAGTTTCTTAAAGTTCTTGAACTTGAAGAACCTAAATCTCTTAGTTTCTTGAAGAAGGATTTGGATCTTGTTCTTGGGGATTATCTTTGAGAGAAAACCCTAATTTGATGTTATGAATGAATAATAGACTTATGAGCCTTGGTCTGATATAATTAGGGTTAAAACGGGTAGAAAAAGACCCAAATACCCTTTAAATTGACTTGAAATTAACTGAAGCAGACCTACAATGGCTGGTACGATGGTCCATAGCTGGCTCGATGGTCTGTCGTTTTGACCGTCGTACGTGGACCAAAAAAAGACTCACTACCTTATAGCGAAGGCTTGGGCGATGGTTCGTCACAAGTTCGATGGTCTGTAAACCTTTCCGTTGCACGACTGCAACGGTGTAGGCAATGGTCTATCGCTAGATCGACGGTCTATCAACTTGGCCGTCGCACCTTGCGATTCTGACAGTTCTGAGTAAAGCGTCCATAAATTTTTACTCCGATACCGAATTTAGATGAAATTGGTATCGTTGGAAAGCTAATTCAATTTCCCACATGATTAAAAGTGAAAATCTTAAAAATTCCATGTGTACAAAAATTGATTCCTTTTTCAAAGTAAGTTTCTAACATACTTGGGACGTTTTCAAGCTAGGAAGAAGTACGGGGTATTACAGTTGCTAGTACTTAGATCTGCAGTTCTGAATCAAGAAAAGATGTAGAAGTGTAGTATGAGTGCCAAAGTAAAGGGAAATCAGTAGGCATCAACGGATGACTAAGATCAATACAGGAAAAGTATAACAAAAATGCGATGGTGTAGTCTAAGTCAATAGTAAGTAATGACTGAAAGGTAAACAACCATCGAGCTACACAAAAGAGATATAGGAATAAGTAAAAATGATACAACAAGATAAATAATGCAATAATAAAGGTTAAACAAAACATTGCTACACTATGCCTCTATATGACCGCTAGACACATTGAAGGAAACAATTAACCCGACCGTTCCCCATAAGCCGGTGGAACACACAAAAATTATTTATTAAAAATAAACATAGATAATTCATAACTAAAATTATACCAAGAAATCATCGTAGTCATCAAAATATGCACCCGTCTTGAACCGACACCAATGGGGAGTAATGAGAGGTCAAACACCAGACTAGAATAAGAAGTGATAGATAATAACAAAAGACCATATGTCCGATTCAAATTTGAAATAGTGGGTAATAACAAAAGGTCACATGTATGATATACAATAGAACTCGTAATCAGATGCCAGACTTGATCTGGAACTCAAACATACCATAACTCACTGAACAACATTAACCAATACCAAAAATCCCAGCTCATCACAAATAGATGTCGTACTTAAACCAGAAGTCATAGTAATCATGCCTAATTGTAAATTTATAAACCTAAACCATGTCGTAACTGATGCCACAATATGCCAAATTTTATAACAAATGATATAAAGAAAGTATATACTGGCCCTAAATCGTAATTAAAATATATTTAAATAACCATTCGTGTAACTTAATTAGAAAAAGATGATTCAAAGGTTTCACAACTTAAATACAATATTCCAAGTTCATAAATACTAAATATACTAAAAGATAATGAAACTGAAATTTACTAGATCAGGGTCTTAACCAAATAAATAGGACATGATATCTATATTAAATGATATGTAAACTACAACTACCTATCCAAAAATAGTATTATAGAACACAGTTACCATAAATAAGCTCAATCTAATGATAGAGTAAGCCTTACCTACCTAGATGTAAAAGCTAAAAACCACTCTGAGAAGCCTCCAAATATTGCCCCATTAGAATACCAGCTTGAATAATTTGATGTTGATAATTGATTTTCTTTTCTAAAAAAATATTTTGAGTTTGAAATATATTTTTCACTAAATTCTCTCCAAGAGATTAAGATAATAAAGTTATGCTAAATATGTGGCATTTTCTAATGAAGTCACATGATACACTTCTTCCACCACATCCACGTAGAAGTGATATGGCAAGTTTTTCCGCTGTAATAGATTTGTACTCGGGTATTGCATTGGTTGGTGGTAAAATAAATATAATATTTTGAATATACCATAATTAATAGAAAATTATTTCTAATAAAACATCTATTACATAATAATAATATTTTAACATATCAAGATTCATTATCTCTGCTTAAAATATTAGTAAATTATAAAACTATTAATAAGGTAATATAAATATATAACTAAAAATTTTTATACCTATCAAAAATATTTTAAGAAGGGTAATAGATTATATTTCTATTAAATACCAATTTAGATTAAATATTCTCCAATATATTTTATATCAGTAAAATTCTCAAATGACCGTCCGAAAACCAAGCTGTCAGTCCCAGAAAGTCATAAATAACTTGGGGTAGTTATAGAAAAGCTCTAGACCCCAAAAATGTATGAAAACTAGGAAAATAACCTTGAGGATCATTACAACATTCATAACTAAAAGGACTTTTGGCCTCGAAAGTAAAGGATAACAAAATACTCGAAGGCTCAAGCAGGTAGGGATAATGGGTGCGGATATCAAGTTCGGTATCCCAAGTAGTCTCTTAAATTGGACCATAATTCCACTAAACCTTAACTACTGGAATGTCCCTGGAACACAACCGTCTGACTTCTTTGGCCAAAATAGACACTGGCTTCTCTACAAATGCCAAGCTCTCATAAAATTGAACAGAGTCCCACAGAAGCACGTGCGACTCATTTGGAATATACTATCACAACATAGATACATAAAACACCAGGTGGATGCCTGAAATAGTAGAAGGAAAAGCCAACACATATGCTACCACCCCAACTATTTGTAGGATCTCAAAGCATACAATATATTTGGGGCTAAGCTTGCCCATCCTCCTAAACCTCATCACACCCTTCATGGGCGATACTCATTAAAAAAACTATCACTAACTCTGAACCTAAATGGAAGACATATAAAGTCATCATAACTTCTCTAAGTAGCTAGTAGCCTATCTCGATTCACCCAAAATCAATGTAATGTCTCATGAATCAAATCTCTTATGAGGCCTAGCCTAAGAAGTTTCAAACCAACCAATAAAAGATCGACATCATCTACAATATAAATCCTTTAATAAGGCTATCTGGATGGTTGAGTGGAAGATATTATTGTATGTAAACTCGGCCAAAGGTAGAAACTGGTCCCACTAACCCACAAAATCTAACGTACAAGCGTGAAACATGTCCTCTAAAACCTAGATACTCCATTATGGCTGCCTATCAGTCTGGGGTAAAATGCAGTACTAAGGTTAACTTGGGTTACTAACTCCTCCTGAATGTCCTCCAGAAACTAGATGTGAACTGGGAGTCTCGGTCTGAAAAAATGTACATAGTACCCTACATAGGCAAACCGCCTTCTAAATGTAAACATGGGCTAACCTCGCGGTATTATAGGAAACTCGAACAGGGATTAAATATGAAGACTTGGTCAATCGATCCATAATGACCCAAATACTATCAAAACCACAAGTAGTGCGAGGAAACCCACAAATGAAATGTATCAAAACTCGCTTCCACTTCTACTCAAGAATGAGTAGTTGTTGAAGTAATCTACTAGGTCTTTGGTACTCTCCCTTTACCTATTGACAATAAAGGCATCGTGTCACAAACCCTCTTATATCTAACCACATCCCAATCCACTAATAATGCAACCTCAAATTCTATACATCTTCGTTCTTCCATGGTGAATAGAGTATCTAAATTGATGAGCCTCACAAGGAATCAGTTGAGTCAAATCTCTAACCCTTGGAACACAAATATGACTATAAAACCTCAAAATACCCTCAAAATCTAAGGTAGCCCTCCTAGGCTCATCGTTCAACACCGGGACTTGAATGCTACAAAATCTACTATCCTAAAACTAACGACCCTGAATCTTCTCTAACAAGGTAGATCTAGCCTCAACACTAGCAATGATCCTCCAAGGGTAAGAAATATCAAAATAACCATCATTTAAGATAAAGATAGGGCATCCAAAGGCAACGATCGCTGAGAAATTGAAATGAAACCTATGCTACCCATACTTATTGAATTTCGAATTAAGGCATCCACTACTACAATCACCTTGCTTGGATGGTAGAAAATAGAGATATCATAGTTCTTCAGTAACTCAATCTATTTAAGATGCCTTAAATTAAGCTCATTTGGGTTATAATATACTAAAGACTTTTATGATTAAGAAAGATATCACAGCATAACTAATAAAAATTATGCCTCTAAAATCCGAGGCACAAATACTACCGCTGCCAACTCCATGTTATTGGTGGGGTAGTTACATCCATGAAACTTTAGCTACCTCAATGCATATGCGATCACATGGCCCCGCTATACTAAAAAAATCCCAAACCAACACCTACTGTATCATAATAAATTATAAAACCCTCTCTCTTAATTGGAAGAGTCAGAATAGAAGCTGAAGTAAGCAAATCCTTGAGCATCAAATAGCCTACCTCACAACTTGCTAACCATTGAAACGAAACCTTCTTCTTAGACAATCTAGTCATAGGTATTGTAATAGTAAAAAAACTCTGAATGAAGTGCCATTATATTATGCTAATCCAATAAAACTATAAACCTTCGTAGGTAACATAGGCCTAGCCTTACTATGAATAGCCTCAATCTTTGTTGGGTACACCATAATATCATCCTGGAACACTAATTCCCCAAGAAAGCTACACATTTAAGTCAGAACTCACACTTTGAGAACTTGGCATAAAGCTGATGATCTCTTAAAGTATGGAGCTTAATCCTTAAATATTGCTCGTGCTTCTTCCTACTCCTAAAGAACTCTAGAATGTCATCAATAGATACTATCCCAAAGGATTCTAAATAAGACATGATCATGCGGTGTATCCAAATGATAAAAGTTGTTGGTGCATTGGTCAACCCAAAAGACATCACTAGGAATCATAATAACTGTAAAGAGTCCTGGAGTTGTCTTAGAGATGTCTGTTGCACTAACTCTCTCCTAATGGCAACTAGACTTCAAATTTATCTTATAAAACACTGTTGCACCTTGAAGTTGGTCAAAAAAATCACCGATACAAGGCATATGATACTTATCCTTCACCATCACTTTATTCAACTACCTATAGTTGATATATATATATATACAGGAAGCCATCTTTTTTCTTCACATATAAAAATAAATCACCCCATAGAGATATACTTGGTCTGATAAAAACTTTACCTAGAAGATCCTAAAGCTTCCTATTAAGCTATTTTAGTTAAGCAACATCCATATGATAAAATGCCATAAAAATAGGTCAGGTACCTATCTCGAGGTCAATAATAAAATCTGTATCACACTCAAGATAAAGTGGAGGTAGTTCATTCAAAAATATATTAGAAAACCGACAAATAACAGAGATAGAGTCAAGCAATGGATGCTCAGCACTAACACCTCAACTATACATAAGAAATGACTCACAACTCTTCGATATTAGTCTTTTATCCCAAATGTAAGAAATAATCCCCATCGTCATATGGAAAATATAACCCTGCCATATAATTGAGGGTATGCTAGGCAAGGCTAACATAACAGTCTTAGCAAAATAATCCAAGACAGCATGGAAAAAAGATAACCAATTTGTACCTAAAATCATATCAAAATCTACTATATCTAGGACAATGATATCAATTTGAATATCAAACTGCTTAACAATTACAAAACAAGACCGATATACTTGATCCATTACTAAAGATTCACCCATGTGCGTAGTTACATACAAAGGCATAGATAATAACTCCAAAAATAAAACTAGCCATGATGCAAAATAAGTGTAAACATATGAGAATATGAAATTGGGATCAAATAAAGAAGAAGATGGCTAATGGCATACACAAATTGTACCTATGATCATAATATCTGAAGCCTCATCCTTTGGTCTACTTGGTATAGCATACAATTGACCTTGTCTACTACTGGACTGGGTGTCTATTCACAACCTGTACTACCTATCTATGGTCTACCTGTTGAATCCTGGGGACTACCACCATGATCTTATCCACCATTCTTTGCTGGAGGTGACACTATTTGATCAATTGTGCACTCTAAATTGAAGACACAATAATCCCACGCTGAGGATACTCATGGAAAAACTTACCAATAAACCTACATTAATAACATGCCCAAGACACCCTGCTTTATTTAGAATATCCTACAGATCTAGAACAACCACCCCTACTCAATGATTCTGATTGAATACCCCTTTGTGTATGAATATTTCTCTGACCTCTAGAACCACTATAATTGGGCTAAACCTTATATGATATCTAAAGCTATGCCTAAACTGGTCAACTAGGCTGACCCTGATATGCTACCGGGGGTACCTATTATTAGATCCTCAGCATATGAACTATAAATTATTATGGATCCCATTATAATTTCCTTGGGAATGAGGCTTCTTATCATTGCCCCCTTGGGTCTCACAATCCATTTCCTCAATAGAATAAACATGCTCAGCAATCTACAAAATTTTTTTCCAAAGTCATCAAACTTTACATATCCATACAAAGAATAAACTCAACACTCTAACAAAGTATCGAATTATCTTATACTCCATAATCTGAATCATAGTGATTGCCTAGCTAACTCATAAAATATTACCTCATACTCAGCCAAAGACATAAAATCCAATCTCAAAGTAGAAAAATCATTCTAAAGATGCTCGGGTATGCTGTAAGGCATATACTTCCCCAATAGAGCCTTAGAGAATTGAGTCCAAGTCATCGATTGAGATCTTACTAGCCTGGAATCAAGTTAAACTATCCACCGCCTCATCGCTGCCATGTTTAGCTGATAAGCAACAAAGTCCACTCCACATGACTTGACCAACCTCAAGTTTTTTAACCTCTCATCATAATTAGATAGGAACTCATTAGCATTATCTCATGGGTAGAAGCAAACCTGGGTGCAGTCAATCTCAAAAATCAATCGATCATTTTCTACTCCTTTGAAGATATAACTAGCTTTAATATTACTGATTTTATATTAATTGGGGCTGGCGGAATCTCTACCCTAGGCACTACTATTGCTGGTTGGGCCTATAAATCCACACCACCTTGTGCTGCTAGTTGAACTCCCTCAATATTTAGATTACCATGTAACCCAAACAATTGTATCAATGTATCCTAAAAAACTAAAAATGATATAACACTAGGTAGATCTTAGGTTACCTAATAGCGCCCAAGCGCACACGTAAGTATACGTGGTCTATAAAGTAGTAAAGTGGCATAATGAAAGCAAAGTATAAATCCCACAGGGACTTGGTTAAACAACGATTCAATTCTAGTTCACAGTTTAGATTTAATTGATTCAAACTTAACCAAAAAGAGTTTGGAATATTGTAACTTAAAATTAAAGTAAATAATGCACAAATTAAAGTCGTGAAACAATCAATGAAGCAAAGCCAAAGGGTTAAAGCACTTTGAACAATCATACTATGTGATTGAACTTCAATCTCTAATCTTTTACCTAATTTAGAGATTACAACTACATCATTGAGTGAAGATGTAATAATCCAATTAAGTTATTTAAGCTATCATCCTATGTTTGAATCAGTTAAGGCTTCTATGTACATCCCTATCCTATATGCTAAGTCAAATTATTTGTTTCAAAAAAATAAAACTCATACTTTGTTCATCTCCATGTTCTATCTCCCTATTTCCTCTCCCGAGATCACAAGGTTGACAATATATGTATTTTATGGGTGATCAATCCATAAAATAATTAAAAAAAAATTGAAAAAACCACCAAATATGATAAGAAAATCCAACAAAATTAATCCAAATAATAGTACTCATGTTCTTGGTTTTATCCTCAAAAAGAGAGTTTTTAGGCGATAATATTCATAATTATGATCCAAATAACTGACTACATGATATGAATAATTAAAAGCTAATTAAAGAATGAACAAATAAAACCTAAAAAGTAGTAGCAGCTCCTCCAAATACTCCAACATGTCACAACGTGTCCAGCTCCTAACAATGTGCTTATATATAATACACTAAACCTAAACTTTGTTGGATTACGAAAATTAATAATGGTTCACCGATTCCAAGATTCCCACATTGTGTATAGTATAATATATTCATAGAGGGACTTGCCTAATTGTTGTAGGATTAGGACATTGTGTTCAATTTTGACATAGGAATACATCATGTGTCAAATGTAGTAGTGAACAGAAATAGAGGGTGCGACGCACGCTCATCGTGGGCATACACTGGAATTACGTCTCCTAATATTTTCAAAAGCAGTGGAGCACTGAACTACAACAGGCATCACATTCTTATCACGTGCACACACTGGAATTGCATCTACTAATATTTTATAAGGAAGTGGAGCACTAAACTGGAGCAGTCTTAGCATGCTCATTGTGCGCACACACTAGAAGTTGCATCCAAAATATTTGTTAAGTATTTATCATCCACTCTTTCATCCCTTGTATCGTGGTGTATTTCCCATGGATTTCAAGCCTTTTTATCATCATTATATCACCTTTATAAGATCAAAAAGCTTCATACATAATCACACACTATGAATTAGAGATCATAAAAACACAATATCCTCAACAACGAATAAAAAACACAAGCTCAGACAAGACTAGTACGCATTGATCTTCACTTATCGTTATGACTTAATACTTGACTCACTTGAATTTTGTAAATAACAAACAAGTTGTTGCCCATTTAATTACACTATAAAAATGCATAGAACTCATGAAATACCTTAGAATCCATCGAAACCAACTAGACACACACCTAGCTCAAGCTAGTAAAACTAGTTTCTCGATTGAACTCTAAATGACTTAATTAAGTACAAACATGTTGGGAAAACACTTTGAACATTGTAATAAAATTCTTGGAAAATGAAATTGTTGTTTGTATCAATATTAACCCTTTAATATCTCATGTTGCTCTCAAAAAAAGGAGAAATAAGCTAGAATAATGGCATCGAACTGTATAAAACCACTTCAGATCATCACACCACACTTAAAACCTTGTTCGTCCTTGAACAACTCTTTACACTAAGCATCAAAAGCTGAGGTGAATCCACATATCTACTAAAACAAAGACACTCAAGATAGTACTACAATGACTGTACAGAATGCAAGTTTACAATCACTAAGCATGTTATCTATAATTGAAAGATCAAGAGAACTATTTCAAGGCATCCAAGCCTCACGGGTTGACTCACCTAAGTGGAAAATCATCCATATCGCTCAATTAAATACATCATACAAATCACCCATATTCATCAAATATGTATCCTCACAACAAGAGAGTTACCCATAACCACTCATATAAATATAAATTATAACACAATGGGTACAAGAATCAAATTAAGCTCACTCTCACAAGAAATTCACAATTTACACACAATGAACCAAAGGATTTCACTTAGTGTAGTGCTCCACTAATATCATAATGATGAACTTAGGATTAATTAGGTTTTTTTCAGGTTGTAATTTTGGCTAAGGGATAGGTAGGAACAATTTTGGATCAATAGTGACTATCTCCCCTAAGCATTTTAGTGCTAAATATTATGCAATTAGTATGTAATATTCCAAACTTTCTTTAAGTCTAATTTAGTGTCCAAAATATTAAGGGATGAATTCCTGATTGAGTAATGTTTAAACCATGTAGAATTTCTCTAATTTTTACTTTTTATCGTATGGGAAATCTATTGGTGGAATGGTATGAAGAAGGATATAGCACAGTTTATAGAGAAGTGTGCAACTTCTCAAAAGGTTAAGGTGGAGCACCAAAGGCCAGGTGGTGCAATGTAGGAGTTTCGTAACCCCACATAGAAGTGGGAAGTGGTGAATATGGATTTTATGACTGGTTTACCACTTTTGCATCATCATTATGATTCTATTTGACTAGATTATGCTAGATTGTATATCTAGGAGTTAGTCAGGTTACATGGACTTACCTTGTTTATTATCTCAGATAGGGGTACTCAGTTCACTTCTCAGTTTTGGTGAGCTTTTCAGAAGGATCTCGGTACCCAGGATCTATTTAATTCCATTTTTTCTCCATAGATAGATGGCCAGGCTGAGAGGACTATCCAGACTCTGGAAGATACATTGAGGTCATGTGCTCTTGATATGAAATGTAGTTGGGATGAGCATTTGGCATTGATTGAATTTGCATATAACAATAGTTACCACTCTAGTATCCAGATCGCCTCGATTGAGAATTTGTATGAAAGGATATGTAGATCACCTATAGGTTGGTTTGAAGTGGCTAAAGCTGCTTTGAATAGACCCAATAAAGTGTTTGAGGATATGGAGAAGGTTAAGTTGATCAGAGAAAGGTTTAGGATAGCCCAAAGTCGTCAGAAGTTATATGCAGATATGAAAAGAAGGGATTTTGAGTTCAAAGTTGATGACTTAGTATGTATAAAGATTTTACCTATGAAAGGGGTGAAAAGGTTTGGGAAAATAAGGAAACTTAGTCTCCATTATGTTGGCCCTTATAGAATTCTATGTCATGTTGGGAAAATGGCTTATGAGGTTGAGTTGCCCACGGATTTTTCAGCTGTTCATCCCGTCTTTCACGTTTCTATATTTAAAAAGTTCATCAGTGATTCTATTGTAGTAGATCCTTCAGAGAGCTTAGATATTCAAACCAGTCTCTCTTACGAAGAGATTCCAGTCAAGATTCTAGACCATCAGATCCGTAGGCTAAGGAACAAAGAGGTTCCCTTGGTCAAAGTTCGTTGGAGGAACCAGTCAGTTGAGGGCGCTACTTGGGAAGCCGAAGTAGATATGCGAGCCAAGTACCCTTGTATCTTCTCCACAAACTCAGATTTAGCCGAAGGTACTACTCTTTCTTAATTCAGTTCCTTTCTAATCATGTGTATTCAACTATAGTTTTCTTTTTTATGAGTTCATGCATTCTCGAAAGTACTCAAAAGCTTAGAATGATATAGAGTCAGTTAAGCCATTTATTTTTATCATGCATCCATTGTATTCTTAGCCAAACTAGTGACATTCGAGGATGAATATTCCTAAGGGGGAGATATTGTAATATCCTAAACTTTCTTTAAGTCTAATTTAGTCTCCAAAAGATTAAGGAATGACTTCCTAAGTAAGTAATATTTAAACCATACCCACTTTGCAAAAATCCAATGTCGGAGTAGAAAGATATAGACGTTTTATATAGAACTTTCTGAACTGTCCAGGAGCGATGGGAAGGCCAACGGACCATCGAGCTAGCGATGGACCATCGCTTCAACCATTGCAACCAAGGGAGTAAACTCTTTCACTGGTCTAAGTGCGATGGTCAGGCCGATGGACCGTCGAGCTAGCGATGGACTGTCGCCCAAGCCATCGTAACTAAGGTAGTAAGTACCTATTCTGGTCCAACTGTGATGTTTAGGCCAAAGGACCATTGAGTTAGTGACGAACCATCGCATGAGCCGTCAGAGATCCTGTTCAGCAATTTAAAGCCATTTCTAAAAGGGTTTTTTGGTCCTTTTCTACCTCTTTTAACACCTACATATATCAAAATGATGTATAGAATTTCATATTCATCCAAAGCATTAAAAACTAGGGTTTCTCTCTTAATATTAACCCTTAAGAGCAAGATCCGATTCCTTCTCCAAGATTTCACCATAATTGTTGCAAATTAATTTAAGATTCAAGGTTCCCAAATCAAAAGGTTCAAGAAACCTCACTTAAGAGTATGAAAAAGATTATCAAGAAAGCTTGTTCATCTAAATTCATAATCTAAGGTATGTGGGGTTTGAAAAATGATACTCTTTTTGTCCTTGTGCCCAAAAGTTATTTTAATTACAAAGATATATGGTTTGACATGTTTTCTTATGGAATTGAAGTATGGGTTTATACCCTATGTTGTTATTATTGAGATTTAAAATGATTCTAATGTTTTAGAAATTGAAGTACATGAGTATGTTGAGATTATAATGCATATTACGGAAATTTCCAGATTTTTATAGGATCTCTGAATCTTTGTGACATCAAGTATGAATTTTGAAATATTATAACCTAAGATTGATATATAGGTCATTAAGCCCTAATTGAGATTATTATTTCTAAGAACTTTTGTGCTATAAGCACCCATGAATTAATTATTTTGAGATTTTTTAGAAAGTTTGACTTTGATGGTCATAATAGATTTGAAATCTACTTTACTGAATGAGATCGCACATTTCTTTGTATTGGTTTCATTGTAAACCATGAGATTATTTTAATGTAGATTTCCATGAGATGAGCATAGATAACTAAAGGGAGTAGTATTTAGCACCGAGTTGAGTAAGTTACTACGGTTTGATACCCCAAAACTATGTGCCACTGTAGGATTGAGACTTTTGGGCCTAAGGCTGAGATAGTGATCACTAAGTTGAGGTTATACTCCCTTGCAAGACTACGACGCCTCTCCCCAATGTGAGGTTTCTTCCTTAGGAGGACAAAATGTTGGACTACATGTAGCTCGTATGGTGTATGTTGGTTAAGAGAACCTCCCTTCTAGTAAAAGTAATTAAATAGCTTTTGAGTATTTTCCCTAAATTTTGAAAGATATCCTAGTCAGTAAAGATTTTTAGATAATGAGTGTAAAGGTTCACAAGCTTATTCAAATATTGCTTTACTTGAGATTTCAGTTTCTAAGTTACAGTCTTAGCTTTTAGATACAGAGGTGAGCACTTTACTACTTAGTCTGTATGTTTTGAGAAGAGACAAAAAATATAAATTTTCAGAACCAAGTGTATTGACTCAAAAGATTTATACTATACGTTTCATTATTCATAATTTATGAGATTTACATTGCTGAGTTATTCAAGCTATGTGAGTCAGTTATATCAGCCTGCGTATTTCTATAAAAGATTGATGATATTATTATTTTTAATTATTGCATACACCCCCATATACTCAGTACATCCTCAAAGTACTAATCCACATATACGGCTGTGTGCTACATTGTCTCATAATGTAGGTTCAGGTGCTCAATCTCAGCAGCGACAGTGATCTCCGAGCATCTTATCTACATCTTTATCCTTGCTGAGTCCTAATGGTTCGAGGACCTATATCTTTAGTTTTTTATGCTTTCACAGTGTTTGGAGTATTACATTTAGATCAGTTCAAGTCAGTTGGGGGTCTGTCCCAATAGCTCTCTAGTTTGAGTAGTAGAGGCTTTGTCAGACTAGACGATCAGTGGTGTTTTAGACTTTTCAGTATTGTGCTATTCAGAGAGTATTCCGTCATTATTTCAGTTGAAATATGCTATGATAGTACCTTTGTTTTGCTGTGTTTGTCATTAGAGTATGTTCTAAACTTAGTAGCAGGCTTAAAGGGTTAGCTTGGGGCTACTTGGATCCTTAAGCACCGTGTGACGTCTCGGGATGAGATTTCAGGTCGTTACATAAGACCGCTCTTCAACAACTAATTTACACCACTTTAATGTATCCATATCTTTTGTTTTCACCCTATCTCATTAAGTTCAATTAACAACACTATGGAGCAAGTATACCACTCTTTCAATTTTTTTCTTTTTTCGCACCCATATTATGCTACGCACCCCTATGATACCCACCCTCAACTTAAGTAGTTTGATTAGTTAAGGTGCACGATGTCCAAGTAGGAACAGGGCCAAAATAGGTTCATTGTAACATATTTGGGCTAAAATTTGGAACGTTTTCAAATAATTTTTGCTTCTCCCAACCATAATAATTGAACACACCCCAAAACTAGACTTTGGGGCATCAATTTCATCTTTTTCTCCTCTTATTTCTCAAACTCCTTACTCAATTTTATATTAAAGTTCTTAGGAGATTTTGGATCAAATTAAGGTCCATAAAAGAAGGGATTAGGCTACATATGAAGCTAACAAAGAAAAGTCTAAAAGCTCAATAGGGCTAACTATGATTATTCATAAAGGGTAGGTGCAAAGAAGGTATAAAACAAGGCTATCAAGGAAACAGCTAAATCATCTCCTAAACTCACATCCTTTATTTCACGTTGCACACATAACGGGCAAGTTCTAGACATCACATGCAATAAGGAATATACAAAAACTTTATATGACACATGGCACATGCTTGACTCATATAGAATCATCATAGGCTCTCAGTCAACAATAACATGAATTCACTAATTAAGCCTCAGTAAAAAGAGTCACAAACATGAGCCTAGGAGTCTCAACAATAGTAATTCGCATAATAAAGATGCTATTCTCAATCAAAATACTTGCACCATGCAATCAAAAATAGCACCAACAAGAGTATCTTAACAAAAAATTTTTAAATTGAGCCAAAAATTGGGAATTTCCCCACCCCACACTTAAAAATCTAATTTTCCTCCAAAGTGAATTTAAAAGTGGGAGATAGATATACTCCTTGAGGCCTCTAGGCCTAGCTAGTAGCATCTTTTGCATCCACAGGGTTTGAGGTACCTACACCTAGTTTTTTCCATGCTCCTTAGCTTAGGTTTCTGGTACTCAGACTTCCCATCAACTTGTGACTCAACAAAGGCAAAAACTACATGAAGTAAAAACTTAAAACTAAAAATGAAACATGCCTACTTACCTTAGGTTGCCTCCTAAGAAGCACCTAATTTAGCGTTGCGGCACGACCCAATTTAACGACTTAGTCGTTCTATTTTCTTCTCTTTCTCACACTTGGTCTTCATCTTCTTCTTCTTTTCACCCCTCTTGGGTTCACATTCTCAAGGGTAACGGTTTTTTAAACTTTATCTTTTTCAGGCTCATCTACTTGTATCAACTCAAGTTGTGGTATTGGAGGCTTGGGTAGCTCAATGAGGATGTCCAAAGAGGACTTAGGTGGTTAAGCCACCACACACTTTTACCATTCAATAACATTGATCATACACAATATTTGTATTGGGATGTTATGTTGAGATCTTTGTAAGCTTTAAATACCACTTCTTCATCCTCCAACCCCATCATGAGTGTACCTTTCGTCCCATCAAAACGCTCCTCCTGTTGCTAAGAATGGATGCCCCAAGTTGATTGGTGTTTGTTCGTCTTCTTTAAAATCTATAACAATAAATTCAGCTGGAATAACAAATTTACAAGCCTTATGAGGACATCTTTAATGATTCCTTCCAGATAAGCAATGGACCCGTCTGTCAGCTGTAGACGCACAGTGCACGATCTGGTCATACCCAAACCTAATATATTGAACAGAGATAGAGGCATCAAGTTAACACTTACCCCTAAATCACTAAGTGCCTGAACCACCTCGTTGTTGACAATCTGGATGGAGAGAGTAAAATTCCCATGGTTCTTAAGCCTTTTTGGTAACCTTTGTGTCATTATAGAGCTATACTCTTCACCGAGTGCTACCGTTACCACATCCTACAACTTTACCGTATTAGCAACCACATCCCTTAAGTAGTTAGCGTACTTGGGTATACCTTGCAAATCATCTAAAAAAGGTAAATTAATGTGAATCCCTATGAACATGTCAAAGAACTTCTTAAACATTGCATCCTTCGTCGCTTTAATTTTCCTTTGAGCGAAGGGAAGTGGCAACATCTTCTTCTTTTCTTCTGCAACAACTTTTTCTTTTAAGTACTCCGACTTTCTCAATTTTCAGCAAATTTATCATTTTCCTGTGGGGGAGTCAAATCTGTATCAACCTCCATAGTTGCCTTTGGAGGTTCTCCTTGAAGCTCTTTATCACTCCTCAAAGTGATTGGCATAACCTATTTTGGATTTTCCGTATCTGCTGGCAAACCACCTTGCATCCTGGTATTCAATGCTTGTTGTAACTGCCCCAACTATACCTCTAAGTTTCTCTAAGATGCTTTCAAATTTTTTACATCTGTAGCCAACTATGTTTGATTATCTAGAACCTACTTCATTATCTCTTTCAAGTTGTTAGTTGACTGATTTCCTTGTGCCTATGGTTGCTAAAATTTCTATTGTTGAGTGTTCCAAGGTTGAGTCTACCCCTTCATGTTGTAGGAATCACCATAATTAGGCCTCTTAACATTGCCTACATACATAACTGATTTCGAATTTGTTGCACACATAGCAACTGCATGGCTACTATTTCCACAGACTTAGCACCAACCTACAACTTCTTGGATTGAATTGACTATAGCTGCAGGATATGCTGCTCCTAATTTTAGGCTGCTGAACTAAGTGTTTATCATGCTTTGCAATGCCGCAACTTAAGTTGATAAAGCAATGTATTGCTCTACCACCAACACACCTACAATTTTCTTTGTCGCACTCCTAGAATCACCATGCCATTCTGGATTTCCATAAGCTATACTGTTCAATAAAGTGTACAAGTCATAATATGTCATCTTAAGAGCTTAACCACCTGCATCTGAATCTAGCAAATTTTTTGTATTGTTATCAAGAGACTCTAAAAAAGTATGAGCAAGTACCTCATTGGATGATTGATGGTGTGGACAGTCCCAAAGAAGAGCCTTGAACAGCTCCCAAGAATGATAAAATTCTATTCTGGATTCTATTTGAAGCAAACTATTTCACTATGAAGTCTCGCAGTCTTGCCGATGGGAAGAACCGAATAAGGAATTTTTTGGTTATGTCATCTCATGATGTGATAGAATTTGCTGGTTCAAAATTCAATCACTTTTTTTCTTCCCTAGTTAGTTAAAAGGGGAACAAAGTCATCCTTATATAGTTTGCATTCACCCTCTTAGGAATCAATGTGTCACTGACTTACAAAAATTTGCGAAAGTGGATCTGTGGATCTTCATTTGACAACCCTTTGAACTGACCACTACTGATCAAAAGCTTTACTATGTTTTGTTTGAGCTCGAAATTGCCTCTAGCTATTGGCTTATGAAATGGGGAGGTCAAATTGGTTGGAAGTGGGATTACCACTTCTCTAACTATCCTGCGGGTTGCTTATTCATCAGCCATGATGGTAGAATTCTCTTGGTCTTCTACTATTTGAGGAATACCAAGGAGAAGTTTTGCTTCTCTACTTCGTTGATGGAAAAGTTGCTCAGGTTCGGAGCTTGGTTCAACCAAGTGTTGATCCCTAGCCATCTTACTACTTTATAAACCCGTTTCCTGCAAATTCAAAATCAATACCAAGAGAAAAAAACACCAAAGAAATCTAAAAGGTAAACTAAAATAAATAGTTTCCAAATTATAAGTACCCAACAATGTTGCAAAAAACTTGACAGCACCCAAGTGCACACGCAAGTGTACGTGGTCTATCAAGTAGTAAAGTGGCCTAATGAAAGCCAAGCATAACAGGACTTTCTTAAACAACGATTCAATTCTAGTGCATAGTTTAGATTTAATTGATGCAAGTGTAAACAAAAAGAGTTTGTAATATTGTAACTTGAAATTAAAGTAAATAATGCATAAATTAAAGTTGTAAAACAAACAATGGAGTAAATCCAAGAGTTAAAGCACTTTTAACAATCACACTATGTTATTGAACTTCATTCGTTAACTTGCTTATCTTCGTTGTTGATTCGTAGGGTAAATTGAATAATCATGGTCTCCCGATATCTAATCTCTTACCTAATTTAAATATTACAACTACATCATTGAGTGGGGATGTAATAATCCAATTAAGTTATTTAAGCTATAATCTTACATTTGAATCAAGTAAGGCTCCTAGGTATATCCTGTCCTAGATGCAAAGTCAAATTCTTTATTTCATAAATGAATAAAACCCATACTTTGTTCATCTCCATGTACTATCTCCCTATCCTCTCTCCCACGATCACAAGGTCGACAATATATGTATTTTACGGATGATCAATCCATAAAATAATTTAAATAAGAATAAACAAACAACCAAATATGATAAGCAAATCCAACGAAATTAATACAAAATAATAGTATTCATATTCTTGACTTTATCTCCGGAAAGGGAGTTTTTAGCTGATAATATTCATAATCACGATACAAATAATTGAATACATAGTATGAATAATTAAACGCTAATTAAAGAATGAAAAAAATTAAACCTAAAAAGCAGCAGTACCTCCTCCAATTACTCCACAACTTCCCAACATGTCCGGCTCATAATAACGTGTGTGTATATATAATACACTAAACCTAAAATTTGTAGGATTAAGAAAAGTAATAATGATCCACCGATTCCAAGATTCCCACATTGTGTATAATAGTATATTCATAGTGGGACTTGCCTAATTTATGTAGGATTAGGACATTGTGTGTAATTTTGACATGGGAAGTGCATAGAAATAAAGGTACGACGCACGCTCATCATGATTATACACTATAATTACATATCCTAATATTTTCTAAGGTAGTGGAGCCCTGAACAGGAGCTGGTATCACACGCTCATCGTGCACACACACTGGAAGTTGTGTCCAAAATTTTGATCAAGTCTTTATCGTCCAATCTTTCATCCCTTGTATCGTGGTGTGTTTCCCATGCATTTCCATCCTTTATATCATCATTATATATAACACCCCAACTTAGGAAGGAGTCCCACATTGGCAAAACACAAGAGGGATGCTGGGTATAAAAGTGAGAAAGCCTTACTCCCTAGTGATGCATTTTAAAGCCTTGCGGGCCTGGGCTCAGAGCGGACAATATCACTAGTTGGTTGGGGAGTGGTAGGGATATATCGGGCCCATGTGGTTCTGGATGCCCATCGCAGCCAAGGCCTCGGGCCGGGTCGTGACAGAATGAGTCTATAACGCCTCAGAAAATGGGTCTCGAAGCGTCACACGGTGCTTGAGGCTACGAGTAGCCCCAAGATAACCCTTTGAGTCATTTTCATTCAGTTCAACACAAATCAACGGGGTTTCCATAAATAACCCTCAAATAGCATCAGAGTAATCATCATCCAAGAATAAAAGAATTTCAGAAAGATAACAAAATATGACTTATTAGTTAACTCCCAACATATATACTAGTCTTACAAGCCTCTAAGAAAATCAATAAAACCAATGACCCATTGAGACATGCCCCAACTGACTTATACTCAGTTATCAAATGTAAACAATTCTATGAAACCAACATCAGACATTACGTCCTCGAAACATGAGGACTCACCACAATAGAGGATGTAGAACAACGTGTCTGAAGAATCACTGTCAAACGTAGAACCGAGCACCTGAACCTACATTCCGAGAAAATGCAACCCACATCCGAAGATGTGGGTCAATACCATGGAAAGAAATCGAGTATATGGGGGTGTATGTAGGTGTATAAACATCATCATCATAAAAATTATAAGAAATATATAGGATGTATGAAAGACTCACATAGCCCAAAGAAAATCATCATAATCATGAGAGGATGAAATAAGTACAATAACACATCTGAGTCATCATATAATTTGTCAATCACTTTCAGTTCGTCAAGAATATCAATTCTCATAATGTAAATATCATTTAAATCTTTTGAAAGAATAACTTTCACAATTTCACTTTCAAATCACTTCACCATTCACCATAGACGGAAGGAAACACACACACACTGGGAGATCCTATAACCGACATAAACCATGTGAGCTACATGGAGTTCAATGTACAACCCACGTTGGGGAGAGCCATCCTATCCTTTCCATCGGATTATCGATATCAAATCCACACAAACTAGTGATCACTATATAAATCAGGCTCAGGCTCACTCCTATAGGGGCACGTAGTTCTAGGGAAGTAAGGTCGCTTTATACCTCCCACTCAGTGCTAAAGATTTCTCTAGAACTTAGCTGAGATCATTTCAAAGACAGTACACAACAAACAATTTCAATAATATATCAATATACATCGGGAGCCATCACGCTTCCCATCTATCAAAATCAAACACGTTGTGGATTTCTTTCACACTCGAGTTAAAAACAACTCCATTAAGACCAAAAGGTCAAATCACTAAAAATATCTCAAATATTCAACATCAACGTGCTTATAACACACACTTTCTCACAAAAATATAATTTCCAATGGGGATTCACGACCCAAATATCAAAATCATGATAAATATCGTTCAAGATTAATGATTTATATCTCCATATATGTAAATTCATCTTTCAAAATCATAAACATCAAGATTTCATAATAATCATCATAAGGTATGGGGTCATGCTTCAAATTTGTAAAAATAAAATAAAAATTATGCCTTTGTAAAGAAAATTACTTTTGGGCACAAGAACGAAAGAGAGTTCTTGTTGAAAAACTCCACATACCTTGAATGATGAAATTTAGATCGATACTCATTTTTGAAATGTTAATCGTGCCTTTGAATGATGGTTCTTGGAGTTCTTGAACTAGGAACTTGGAATCTTGAATAAATTTGCAGAATTAATAGTGAACTTTGGAGGTTCTTGAAGTTGGATGTATGAGCTTAGGGTTTTCTTTTTGAGGAAATTTGATGAAATATAATATATAATACTTCTAATAGGATTTAATATAGGGTTTGGACAGATTTTGGGTGAGGGGGAATGACCAAAAAGCCCCTAAAAATCAAATAATTCTCGAATCTATCCTTTGGTGGACTGTTTTGATAGTCTGAAGTAGATCAACCATAACGTTTTACTCCGATATCCAAATTGGATGAAACCAATTTCATTAGAAAGAGGACTCTCATATCTTTTCTTTGATAGTATCTCACCCAGATAACTGTGTACGAGGAGTTATGATAATTTGAAGTTGACCCAAAATTTGCTTTTGGTAGGATGAAGTAGATCGACCATAACATTTTTCTTCGATAGAAAAATTGGATGAAACCAAATTCATTGGAAAGAGGACTCACAGAGCTTTCCGTTGATATATAGTAGATCACCCAGATCATTATGTACAAGGAGTTATGTCCGTTTAAAGTTGTAGCAAAAATACGCCAGGCCTTAGTACTTTTTCCTACACATTTTACTGTTCACTACTATTCACGGCTCGATCGGAATGTTCATAACTCGTCGCTTGGGTGTCCGTTTTGGATGATCCACGTATCGTTGGGAAGCTTATTTGATATTATACGTAATGGTGGGTCATAATCTAAGAAATTCCGCAAGGAATATTTATAATTCATTCTAGAATATAGAACCCAACACGTTTACGTACAAAATTTCAATGAAAAATTTCCTAGGGTATTACATCATCCTCCCCTTGGAAAAATTCATCCTCGAATGACTATAGACATGACAAGATTCAATAGGGAATAGAGCATACAGCTGAAACCATTCGTTAGACTCATCACCACATCTTTTCTCACTCCGAATGCAACATAGAATGCATAAGTTCAAGAAACTACAGCTGAACAAATAATAAATGACAGCTGAACTGCTGCAACTTTTATCAAAAGTGCATGATTTAGGAAAGAAAGGTACCTTCGGCTTGATCGGAGTTCGCGGAAAATAGGTGCGGGTACTTGGATCGCATATCCGCCTCAGCTTCCCAAGTTTCATCCTTAACAGATTGGTTTTGCCACAACACCTTGACCAAGGGAACTTTTTGTTCCTTAGTCTTCGGATACTGAAATCAAGAATCTCAACAGGAATCTCATCAAAAGAAAGATTTTCTTGAATGTCAGCACTTACAGAGGAATCCACTACCACAACATCGCTAATACGCTTTCTAAGCATGGAGACATAGAATATTGGATGAGTAGAGGACAACTCGGAAGGCAACTCGACCTCATAAGCTACCTAACCAACATGGCTAAAAATTTTGTAAGGACCACCATAACGGGGACTAAGCTTCCCCTTCTTTCCGAATCTCTTCACCCTCCTCATGGGTGAAATTTTCAGATACACTAGGTCACCAACTTCAAACTCAAGGTCTCTCCTTCTAACATCCGCATATGACTTCTGACGACTCTGCGTAGTTTTCAACCTTTCTCTAATCAACTTAACTTTTTCCATAGCCTTAAATACCGAATAAGGACCACTCACACCTCGAACCAACCTATAGGTGATCTACACTTTCTCCCATATAAGGCTTCAAACGGAGCCATGCCAATACTAGAGTGGAAACTGTTATTGTAAGCAAACTGTATCAACAGTAAGTGATCATCCCAAATTCCCTTAAAGTTAAGTGTACAAGCTCTGAGTGTATCCTCTAAGGTCTGGATAGTCCGCTCAGCCTGACCATCGGTCTGCGGATGAAAAGCAGAACTCAAAAGCACTTGGGTACCAAGACCCTTCTGAAAAGCTTTCCAAAATTGCGAAGTGAACTAAGTACCCCAATCTGAAATGATAGACAAGGGAACTCCATGCAATCTGACTAGCTCTCGAATATACAATCTAGCGTAATCCTCAACAGTATATGAAGTATGAATAGGAAAGAAATGAGCAGACTTAGTCAACCTATCAACCATAACCCAAATAGAATCATGATGTCATCGGGAAGGAGGTAAACCAATCACGAAGTCCATATTTATCTCTTCCCACTTCCAGGTGGGAATACTAAACTCTTGCATCATACCACTAGGTCTTTGGTGTTCAACCTTAAACTGTTGGCATGTTGCACACTTAGCTACAAACACTGCTATATTTTTCTTCATGCCACTCCACCAATAGATTTCTCGCAAGTCTTGGTACATCTTAGTGGCACCAGGGTGAATAGAATATCGTGCCTCATGCACTTCAGCCATAATCCTCTATCTTAGATCATCACCATTCAGGACACACAATCTACCCTGGAATCTCAATATAACATCTCCCCCTTGGGAGAAAACCTTTACTTTTTGGTCCTTGACTGACTCCTTCAGTCTGACCAAACTAGAATCTAAGTACTGCTTTTCCTTCACTTCCGAAACCAGGGAGGATTCGGAACTACTCTGAACCCATATACTACCTCCAGCAGAGTCAAACAACCTAACCCCCAATCTATCCAAACGATGTACATCATGAGTCAACTCTTTCTTCCCTTCTACCACATGCAAAAAACTACCCATGGACACTCTACTTAGGGCATCTGCCACAACATTGGCCTTGCCCGGATGGTACAACACACTCATATCATAGTCCTTTAGCAATTCTAACCATCATCTCTGCCTAAGATTCAATTCTCTCTGGGTAAACACATACTACAGACTCTTATGATCAGTGAAAACATCAACATGGAAACCATACAAATAATGTCTCCAAATTTTCAAAGCAAACACAACAGCAGCTAATTCAAGGTCATGGGTGGGGTAATTTTACTCATGGGGTTTCAACTGTCTAGAAGCATAAGCTATCACCTTACCCTTATGCATCAATACGCAACCCAACCCAACTCTTGAAGCATCACAGTACACCACAAAACCATCAACACCATCAGGCAAAGTCAAAATAGGGGCTGAAGTGAGTCGAGTCTTCAACTCCTGAAAACTCTTCTCACAAGATTCGGACCACAAGAACTTCACTTTCTTTTGGGTCAACCTAGTCATAAGAGACACTATAGAGGATAAACCCTCAACAAAATAGCGGTAATAGCTAGCTAAACCTAACAAACTTTAAATATCAATCGGAGAACAACTTTGGTCTTTTAGGGATCAACTCTAATACCCTCTAAAGAAATGATATGACCCAGAAAAGCAACTGACCTTAGCCAAAACTCACACTTACTGAACTTGGCAAACAACTTATGATCTTTAAGGATTTGCAAGACAGTTCAGAGATGATCAGGATGTTCATCCTCACTACGGGAGTACACCAGTATATCATCGATGAAAACTATGAAAAACATATCCAGATATGGTCTGAACACTCGATTCATGAGGTCCATAAAAGTTGCTGGGGCATTAGTTAACTCAAAAGACATAACAAAAAACTCAAAACGCCCATAACGAGTTTGGAAAGCAAAAACTCAAAATGCCCATAATGAGTTTGGAAAGCAGTTTTTGAGATGTCACACTCCCTAACTTTGAGTTGATGATAGCCGGAACGAAAGTCTATCTTTGAGAAATAACTTGCACCTAGCAATTGGTCAAACAAATCATCTATTCTTGGAAAGGGGTACTTATTTTTTATGGTGACTTTATTCAGTTGGCGGTAATCAATGCACATACGCAAAGAGCCATCTTTCTTTCTCACAAACAACACAGGAGCACCCCAAGGAGAAACACTGGGCCTTATGAAACCCTTATCTAGTAGATATTTGAGTTGCTCTTTCAACTTCTTAAGTTCTACAGGGGCCATACGGTAAGGAGGAATAGAAATGGGCTGAGTATTGAGAAAAAGATCAATCCCAAATTCTATCTCTCAATCAGGAGGTATCCTTGGGAGATCATCAGGAAAGATATCAGAAAACTCATTGACGACGTTAACAGACTGGAGAGTTGGAGTCTCAGACTTAGTGTCTTTGACTCTAACCAAATGTTAAATACACCCCTTGGAAATAAGCTTTCTATCTTTGAGGTAAGAGATAAAATGACTCTTGGGTGACACAGAATTCCCAGACCAATCAAACACGGATGCACCCAAAAACTGAAACTTGACCACTTGGGTCCGACAATCATTAGAGTAATAAGAAGAATACAGCCGGTCCATACCCAGAATCACATCAAAATCTACCATGTCTAACTCAATCAGATCAGCCAACAAGACTCTATGAAGAATGGTAACAGGACACTTATTACACACTTTTTGGGCAACAATCGAATCACCCACTAGGGTAGAAACTAGGATAGGCTCAGGAATAATCTCAAGAATCATTTCAAAATTCACAGCAATCAAAGGTGTAACATATGAGAAACTGGATCCAGGATCTGACAAAGCATACACATCAAACTGATATATACGAAGCATACCAGTAACAACATTGGGAGAGTCCTCCTATTCCTGGAGGGACGATAAAGCATAGAATCTATTCTAGCGCTGCCCACCAGCATTGCTAGAAGAGGCGCCCTAAGCTGGGGCTGGGCGAGTCACTAGAACTAGAGCACTAATAGTTTGAGTCTGGGTCTGAGAGGGATAGTCATAACGCTCTTGTCCACCATATGGAAAATCTCTAACTCTGTGATCCATGTCACCATACTAGAAACAACCCCTCTTCTTACCCCAACACTTACCCGAATGAGCCCTACCATACTTAGGATACAGGGGACGATTTGGCTTACTACCAGCACTGTACTGGGAGCTGGATGCATATGACCTACTACCTTGCTTCTGCCTATCTCTAGGCACAGAAGAAATAGCAGATGAAGATGCTGGCATAGACGAACAATCCTGATACTAAGGGCGACTCCCTCCCTGTGATCTAGTGTGACCCTGTTTGTGCTGCTCGAACCTAGCTCTCTTATTCCTTTTCATTCTGTCTCTCTCCTTAATCTTGTCTGCCTTAATCTGTTGGGCATGAGTCATTAGCCTAGAAATATTGATCTCACTATTTAGCATAGCAGACCTACACTCCTTAACCACATAACTAGACACTCTAGTCACAAACTTACTCATACTAGCCTGATTATCAGCCACTAAGTTAGGAGCATACTTGGCCAACTGATTGAACTTTAGAAAGTACTCCCTAACAGTCATAGAGCCCTATCGCAGGTTCATAAACTCTTCCACCTTCGCCTCCCTCATCTTCAAAGGGAAAAACTTATCCAGGAATGCATCCTAGAACTCTTGCAAAGTTGTAGGGACAACTCCCTTACCTCTACCTTTCCTCTAAGCAAAAACCCAGTCATAAGAAAGGTCTTTCAACCTATACATAGCTAACTCCATACTATGTTCCTCAGATACATGCATCACCTAAGTAATCTTCCTCACCTCCTTTAAAAACAACCGTGGATCCTCATCAGACTTGGACCCATAGAATTCCAGTGGATTCATCTGCATGAAGTCATGGATCCTGGCAGTAGCTGAATTATATCCCTCCTGCTGTGGAGCTGGGGCTGGGGCTGGGTTAGCCTGAACATTCGCAGTAGCAGCTTGGGCCAGCGCCTGAAAGGCTACCTGCAATTCAACATGAGACACATTTTCATTCAATGGGTCAGCGGGTTGAGGTTGCTGACCATCATTATTTCTTCTCACTCGATGTGGAGGCATATTTCTAAAAGAGAATAGAATGAATCAATAGTAGATAGAGACACTTTAAGCACGATAGACTTCTGACAGAAAGAATCACACTTTTCCTAAAATGTCTTGTAGCCTCTTGCTCATAGATGTGGTGCGCTACACACCGATGATTAAGACTTTACTTAAAGAGGCTTGTAGACTCCCTAGGACACCTTAAAACCTTAGGCTCTGATACCAAGTTACCATTTTGTCATAACCCAGCCCGAGGCCCTAGTCGCGATGGGCATCCCAAACCACATAGGCCCGAGATATCCCTACCACTCCTCAACCCACTAGTGATATTATCCACTCTGGGACCAGGCCCACACTACTTTAAAATGCATCACTAGGGATTAAGGCTTTCTCACTTATATACCCAGCATCTCTATTGTGTTTTGCCGATGTCTCACTTATATACCCAGCATCTCTCTTGTGTTTTGCCGATGTGGGACTCCTTCCTAAGTTGGGGTGTTACATTATATCTCTGTATTAAGCTCACAAATATTCCTACATAATCATATACTATGAATCAGAGATCATAATACACAATATGCTCAACAGCGAATAAAAAATAGAAGCTAAGATAAGACTAGTTTGCATTAATCTTCACTTATTATTACGACTTAAGACTTAACTCACTTGAACTTTGTACATCACAAAAAATTTATTGCCCATATAATTACACTATTAAAATATATAGAACTTATTAAACATCTTAGAATCCATCAAAACAAACTAGACACACACTTAGCTCAAGCTATTAAAACTAGTTTTCTCGATTGAACTCTAAATAACTTAGTTAAGTAAAAACTTCTTTGGAAAACACTTTGAACATTATTATCACATCCTTGTAGAATTAAATGCTTATTTGTATAAATATTAACACGTTAAGCTCTCAAGTTACTCTCAAAACAAGGCGACATAAGCTAGAATAATGGTGCTGAAGTGTATAAAACTACCTCAAATCATTGTCCCTAATCCATATACTATTGTGGTGGAAGAATATATCGAGCTCTCTTAGTCTCAAAAGCTATGATAGGATATGGTGATGGATCCCTAACCTAATCTCAAACTAGGGATGCTGTTCTATCCTCCCCCTGACCTATACATTGACCTTGACCCCTTACTGAAATTATAGCAGTGAGCTCAGGTTCTAGATCCCCTGCCACCTCACCTCATGTCCTAACTATCTGTGTAAAAAGTGAACAAGAAAATATTAACAACCAAATAATACCCAATGCACAGAAATAGATCAAGAAAATTAGATTTTCCCTAAAAATACTCCATAGCTTCCCAAAGATAGGATAGAAATATCTTTCTACCAATTTGCAGGACTCTAATAAACATCAAATCTAGTACCAATAATACCTGTGAAATCTAGGCTCTGATACCAAGTTATAAGGACCCAACTTATCAAGTTATGATAATGCCTACCTTATCTCACAAGTAAACAAGCCAAGCCATAGGCTAGAACGATAATGTAATGACTTGAATTTTGATAAAATATGTGAAATATGTGTTTTTATATGATTTGACTATTTTACCCCTCTTAATTGCTGCATTGTTGTCTTTTTAGGGTCTGGAGATAATTGGTACATTTTTTGGTGTATTTTTATGTGATTTATGTGATATTGAGTCTTTTGGTAGTTGTGAGAGCCTTATAGTTGAATTTAGTTAACATTTTTTGATCTATGTGATGGATGGCAAAATGGACTGCGCCAGCAGATCCAAAACATCAATTTTAGGATGGTAACTTGGTTGGTGTGGTTTTATGGCCTTTAAATTTCATTTCAACCCTTGGTTCAAAAAGTTGTGCTTTTGGGTTTTTGGGGTAAACTTTGTGAAAAAAATCCTTTTTTGCAAATCTAATATCTCCATTAAGTTCAGAGATTCTAATTTTATAGGGTACTATATTTTCGTTGAATTCATAAGATTTTAGATGAATCTTGAGAGGCCCACGGAGACTTGGAATGCTCCAAGTCCCCAACTGGTGTTCCGTGATTGCGATGCTCTTGTCCAGATCATGATTGGGGCCTACAGATATATGTCACAATCGTAATACTTATCCACGATCCTAATACACTTGACAGGCCAGGTACCATGATCACAACACCTGGTCCACAATTGAGATAAAAGTGTATATAAATACCTGGTTTTATCTATTTTCACCATTTTTTAGACTTAGAGCTTAGTATATCATGATTTTTAGGTATTTCTTCTACTTATAAGGTTGTGTAAGCTCCATTATACGTATTTTAATTATTTTATACAATTTTTATCATCTATCTTATTTTAAACTTGGATTTATGTATGGAACTTGGAGATTTTGGCCTATAAGGCCTTAAAATTGTATTTCTTCAATTTAAGCCCTAATTTGAAACCCTTTTCACATGGATGATTTTATAACCTCATACTATTAGTTTTCCCTAATTTTTACCTATAAAAAAACTTCGATTCTTGATTTTTAAAATGGAATTTAGAGATTCTTACCTGGTAAAGGATGAAAACGGTTTTGCTTCAATTTGGATGTTATTTTCAGTTGTAGACTCCTAAAAATATGGAGAAAACATTTTTAAAATAAAGTTACAATGTTTCTCTTCTTATTCAAAAATCTATTTTGTGGGTCCATTTTGAACCCCACTTGAAACTAGGCAATAAGGGTACCGTTAGCTTTTCTTTGATGTGTAGATTCTATATTTTCATGTTTTAGTTGATTTTGATCAATTCATAAGGAGTAAGATTGTGGATTGAAGGATTTTGTTCCAGTTTTTGGCATTCGAGGTAGGATATAACCTAACTTCTTTCAAACATGGTTGGGTAGTTAATGTTGATACAAAAGCATGCTAAATGTGTGGAAACTAATCATGAAAATGGCTATCTTAATGTGTTGTGCTTGTTTGGGGGACTATATGTGATGTTATATGGTGGTTTTGGAACATTATAAGCTATGTGTGACTTGTGGGGTCATAATTTTATATACATGATGATAATTGTATCTTATTTGACGCTAATTGTCTGAGTTGGTTTGGAAGACATTCTCTTAGTTTCACTCTTTCATAGATAGCTAGGACACATGCTATAGCTACACGAGATGAGGGTACCAAGATTGACACTAGGGATCCTATAGTTGTTTGTGGATGGACTAAAGATTGTTCACAACCTTAATATATGTCCCTAGCTAGAGGCTAGGATAGGGGGCCTTCTCCCGACCCCATTCCTGCTTCTGACCCAGATGTTCTTCTACCCGAGCTAGAGATTGAATAGGGATAAGCCCAGGCTCTGTAAGATTTATTTCTCTTTAATGCTTAGGTATTCTTTTGTTCATCTCTGAAGGTTGGTTGGTATTGCAATATATTATAAGGTACAGTCTACAGATCACAGTGGTACTAAGGCGCAGGTGTAGCCTGTGGTTACGACTCCCAAAATTGAGGTCCCTCTTGCACTGGTAGTTGATCAATCATCATTTGCCCAATCAGTGGTTGCCTAGCTTTCCATGTTTGTTGAGGAGCAGAGATGTTGGGCAGATTCTTGAGATTGGCTTTGCCTTGGTTTTGTGGTGCACCGGGAAAGGATTCTTATGAGTTTCTTATTTCTTGTGAGATTTTTGAGTGATCTTGGACCCAAAGCACAATAGTGCAATATGGGTATCGTTATTCTTGTGTTAATGAGTAGATTGTGATATTGATAGCATAGGACCTTGCGAAAGCTTCTTGAAAGGCAAAATTAGGGATTTAGAAAATTCTTTGAGCTTTCTTCGGCGTCCAGGTAGGCTAGCATTCACCATCCTCATAGATTTAGATAGTTCATAGTATGTTTATGCTGTCATATTAGATGTGGGATGAGTTTAGGTGTTGGTGATAAAATTTGTAATGCTTGGGTTAGTCGGTTCGTTTAGGCTATTCAAAATTCATAAATTAGGTGCAATTAGTTTAGTTGATCATGCTTTAGGTAAAATCTCTTTCTTAGGGTTGATTATGGCTTAGTTGACATCTAAAAGTAGATTTAGATACCTTATCCTAGTTTGGATAGAATTAGACTTAAAAAGTATTTTGTGGATTTAGATGACATGACCCAAACCAGGGACTTGTAGTAATGGGCATCTCAAACTCAAGAAGAACTGAGATCGCCCCGCTACCCAATCTAACCAACCAACATATATACTGAGTCGGATTAATTTTGAACAAATAACAAGATAGAATAACTATCAACATAAAGACTTTGGGCTTGGTCCACGACCATGGCAACACAAACAAGTCTAACCATCCAATGCCAACCAACAACCATGACCAAAATGATATATTAACCAAGTCCATATCAATACTATAGTAAAATAAAACAATCAAAAGTCAAATAAAGTGATACGGTATCATCCCCAATACCAATACCAATTCCAAGGCTGACACCATTTCCGACACCGCCCATACTAACCTATAGTAGTCTTACAAAACCTCTATCCAAACTAAAAACAACATTTGGTTCGTACATGCCCCCGACCATAGCAAAAATTAATGTCCAAGACTAACCAATGAAAACATAAGAAACTCAAGCTAGAAATGAAGCCTTCCGATGTATCAAAGATCACTATTTCAAGTTAACACGAGCTATTTTTGAAGTTCAATCACTGAGTAGGTGGTGTAGTAGGACCAACACCTGCATCGCATGGGGATTCATCTTCGAAGATGGTTAGAACTTAGAGCACTAGCATGTAACTCAAGGATAAGGAAAAAATAGTCCCAACATTTCAAAACCAATCAATTAATGCATATAACAATGCAATACATACATATACATACATACATACATACATACATATATATATATTTATACTATGCCGGGATAGGGAACAAGATTAACATAAACTTTGTAATCATTAACCTGGGTTGCGTAGCATGGCCATCATAGAACAAGGCACCCATGGGATATATGGTCCCAGCTCTCCACTAGATGAAAGGGCCTCAGTGCATGTAGCGGCATGAACCAGAGAATATCCGTATCTGTAATGCCCCGAATCTGGTATCCGTAATGCTACACGGTGCTCATAACCTCGACGGACCACAAGCTAACCCATGACTGATATCTGTAACTAAGCACTAAATAATATACTATAATTATCCGAAATATAAGCTGTAAGTTCATAAGGTTCAAAACTGAACTAATACTAAATATAAAATAATATCTTTAATAGGGTATAACAATACCCAAAACTAAAATAAACTATTTGAAACATGATATAGTCTGAAAGCCTTTAAACTGTTTGAAATCTGTGGAGTTGATGGGACATGTCCCCAACTAACTCTTAACTACTAAAATATTAATTTAATAAAATAATCATGCTATCCTCGAATAATGAGGACTCACTGGTAGTCTGGCCGATGAACATCTGATCTATTAAGGATGCTCGGGAGCTCGTGCTTCTAAACCTATGGTATAAAACACCATGGCGAAAATACATCAGTACGTTGAATATAATGGTATGTAAGTGAGGTTGGCTGAATGAAAAGGGTTCATACGCATGAATAATACTAACTGACTGAATAACATGAACGTGAGAATACATGCATAAATATATAAGTATAACTGAATTCATAATAGTATTGAGTACTGAATTCTGACTGCTGAGTCTAATAATAACATGGATTTACTAACATCTGGATTAATAATACTGGGATACTGAGTAATTGAGTCTACTGAATACTAAGGGACTGATATTATCTTACTGATAAGTGAATGACTATTTTTGACAGTTCTGATTATGAAGAACTCGTCTGACTAACTGTATCTAATAGTCCTGAAACTGAATACTGATAACATGAGTTACTGATAATTGATATAGATGATACTGAATGACTATTTCTGACGGTCTAGATTCTAATGAAACTAGCTAAGTTCTGTACTTACTGAGTTGACTATATCTGACAATTCAGAAATCTGAAGAACTATCTGAGTTCTATTACTAAGACTGAAACTGTAACTGTGGGAAGTAGTCATCTAACTGACATGCCCCTAATACGCCATTGTAGCTGAGTTGGGGTCAAATCTGTAACCCTAATTGGAAAGATGTCAATACTGCACCACTGGTAAGGACAAACTATTAGTGACCCTCATATAACAGGTTACTCTAATGAGAATGGTGATACCCTCATATAACAGGTTAAGCCACCTCATCTACCCTCATATAACCGGTTATGATGTATCAACCTACACTGGCTTTGTAGTTCTGGAGCACAAAGATTGCTTCTAAGAATCACACCCTCTAATAACAGGTGAATTCCCATCCTTGGGCTCACTCGGTGCTAACTCCTACTCCCATCTGAATAGACACTGAACATGATTAACTGAATTGAACTGGATTGAATTCATTGAGTTTATTGACTGACGGAATACTACTAAGATTATTGAAATACTGAGCTTTCTGAGATTACTTAGTTTTCCTGAGTCATCTGACTGACTGAATTCTACTGAACATGGCATGACTGAGGATATCGTGAAAACATGACACTGGCTCTAGAAACGTAGTTAAATTGTAGGGTACAAGTACCCCCCAGACTTGATAGCATGAAACTGACAATACATGAAAACACTTGCATACTTGATGGTAGTAAATAACTCATAATACAATCAATGAGGCATTTTATAAAACATTTGAGAGTCATGAATTTCTTCATGGATTGGAATGCACATTAGTGTGTCATAATTCATTCACTAAAACCTTTCATCAAGCACTTAGAATGCATTAACTTGTAACTAAGTGGGGAGCATACTTTGGTTATACCATCATCAATGCATCTATTTATCATGGCTGCATAAATCAATTTGCAAGTTTTGAAGGGATTGTCATGAATATTATGCAAATCATCACATAATAGGATCAATCATTGGAACATGTAATTTAAAACACGAATCAAAACCTAATAACAACATGATCATGAATTTCAATTCAATCAAATCATGAATATTCATAAATACACAAATCTTGGGATTTTGAAAAGAGATTTTTGAGCTTCATGGGTGTAAGGGACCCATGAATCAACACTTGACATACCTGGAAATCTAAATTCATAGAGTTCTTGGAATGATTCTTTGAATTAGTCTTTATTTCTTGAGCTAGGGTTTTTTCCTCTTGAGGGAGAATGATTTTGTTCTTGAGATAAAGCGAGGAAAAGTGATATAACAGGGTTTCTAGGGTATAATTTCCTGGTTAAAGGCTGATCTGGGTCATGGAAAAAGACCCAATTTCCCTTAGAAGATTTTTATTTTTCATCACTAAAAACCCAATTTGGACACCTGGCATAATGTGGTGCTATCGCGTCGTGCCACTAGAAATTGCTAAAGGGAATAGAGCGGACGGCGCGACGTAGTGAAATCGCATTGCAATACTAGATGGGACCTTAAATCTTACCGTGATGCGGTGGTATCGCGCTGAAACATTGGAAAAAAAAATTATGAATTTGAGCCTTGGCGTGATGTGCCATAATCACGGAGGCCCACTGGAATTTGACGATTGCCATTTTTTCAAGCTCCGCGACTCATTGATGGCTCAGGTGCAACACTGTCTTACTAAAATGGCTCTAACTCTTCACCCGGGTGTTGGATTTGGGTTAATTTGGTATTGATGGAAAGCTTATTAAATTTTCCACACAACAAAAAGTGAAAATCTTGAAAATTCTACATATATAAAAGTGGATTCATCTTTTAAAGCAAGCCTTTAACATTTTTGGGATGATTTTAAGCCTTTATGGGGGACTCGAACCTCCCAGCATAATTAAGGTGACATAAGCAACAATACATATAGTAAGGGGGACTCAAACCTCCCTTTCATATATACATTTGGGGCACTCAAACCATCCTGTATTAAGACACCTTCACCGGCTTGTGCACTTTCATGTGTTAGTCCTTTAGACACCACTTTCACTGCCCGGCTACACATCCTGCTATTAAGCCTAATTTAAAACCATTCTTTCATATACACAACCATTAAGCCAATTACTCAACCAAAGGAACTTCGTTGGTATCATCATACAAACGATAATTGCAAGTATACCACATGCCATTATCGTTATCAATCAACCATCAAATCAATTAACTTTGGGATTTGAACCCTTCATCTAACATAGACATTTGTTCAATTCAATGTTTAGCGACTCGAACTCATTGTCTAACAAAAATATAAATCAAGTTAATATTTAACGACTCAAACCTATTTAACAATTTAAACCGCCAAGGTAACCATTTAGATAGTTACATGGCCAATAAGACATTAACAAAACAATTTACCAACCATTTATATCCATTAGGACAATGTCGTAGTTCAAAACATTATTAACATGTTACTAGTTTATTCTCTTAGGCATTATCACAAACACTTTGAGGGCATACCTTTACTAAGACCAAAACCAAAGAAAAAACCATTACGTTTAGGGTTAACCATGACGAAATTGATAAACCACAATTACAAAGCACCCATTTGTGCAACCATTACCAAAAACATGCATATACACAAGTTAAACCAGGAGTAAGCAATACTCAATCATATGCAACAAAACCCTCAATTTTGCATTCAAAAGCACCATTTAAGAATCATAATCACACTTTAAAACACATGATATTTAAGAACTAACGATAAAAGAAGATTCTCATGCCTTAGTCAAGAAGATTCATGGAAGAAACTTGACTCATAAGCCTCAAGATGATCACCTTTGCAGAACCCTAGCCCCAATCTTCAAGAGAGAGTATAGAGAGGATGTTTGTAGTGTTTGATCTTTAAGTAGTGTGCTATGAGAGTCCACAAAATGCTTTTATACATGGGGACTTAAGGGTTTTGGGGTGGTAAATTGGCTGAAATACCCTCAACATAAAAGCTAAAAACTTAGTCACAGAAGGGTTTGACCCATCCCCGTAAACCGTACCCTAGGGTACGAGTGGTAACCTTATTTATACCCTAGCATCATATTAGACCTCTTAATGACCAATATATGACCAAAAAGATCTAAATCACTTCCTATCATATGAGAAGTACCCTCTAACCCGTACCTTAGATCGAATGCACTAGGATAAGTTTAGGGCATCATACGATCTCATCATTTACACCTCGTACCCTAACATACGAGAGGTAAGATGTCCATTCGTACCTTTGAGAGAAACAAAGAAAACCACACTGATTTAGATATGAGTTGAGGAGACCTAACCCATACAACATCATACAACTGGTACCCATAAGTCGTATGATGTCCATAAGCTCAATCTTCAAGAATTTTTCTAAGACTCTAAACCAAAGTGTTTCAATTCTCCCCCACTTGGAACATTCATCCCTGAATGATGGGTAAGTCAAGCACAAAAATGAGTTAAAATATTACTACGCATCAAACTAACCTTTAACTATTTTAGAAAACAAATATGTGATGAAAAACAAATACCTTTTGCACAAATATCTGGTGCAAGAAATAAATGTGAATACTTAGACTTCATGTCCTCTTTCGCCTCCCAAGTATATTTTTTAAATTTAAGGTTCCTCCAAAGAACCTTTACCGAATCCACATCCTTTGTCCACAACCAATGAACTTGATGATCTAAGATCTCAACCGGGACCACCTCATAAGATAAGGAATCTGAGATACCTAACCTTTCTACAGGAACAACCAATAAATGATCACCCCCACACTTCCTCAACATAGAGCCATGGTAAATCGAATAAATGGAGCTCAACTAAAAGTCAACTCTAATTCATATGAAACATTGCCAACCTTCTTTAAAATAAAGTAGGGGCCAATATATGTAGGACTTAATTTCCCCTTCTTACAAAACTACATCACTTCCTTCATGTGAGATACCTTTAAGAATACCCAATTACCAATATTAAACTCCAAATCCCTACGCGTTACATCCACATAGGACTTTTTATGACTTTGAGAGGCTTTCACTCTGTCACAAATCACCTTCACCTTTTCCAAGGCTTGGTGAACCAAATAGAGTCTAAACAACTTACCCTCACCAACTTCATACTACCCAATAGGAGAATGACATCTCCTACTATACAATGCCTCAAAAAGATCCATACCAATGATAGAGTGATAACTATTATTATAAGAATATTAAATCAAAGGCAAATTGTTGAACCCACTACCACCATAGTCGATCATGTATACACAAAACATATCTTTCAATGTTTGAATTGTCCTCTTCTCTTATCTATCTGACTGCTGGTGAAAAATACTACTAAGGCATACCTTAGTTCCCAAACCTTTATGGAACGACTTTAAAAAATTAAGATAAGAACAAAGTACGATGATCCAAAATGATAGAAATTGGAACATGATGAAAATTCAAAATCTATGCAAGATATAACTTAGTATAATCCTCTGTCAAATAACTAGTCCTTATCAACAAGAAATGAGCGGACTTGTTCATCCTATCCATAATGGCCAAAATTGAATCACATTAATTCCAAGACTGAGGAAGACTGGTAATGATAGCTTTTTTAATCACTACCCACTTTTACTTGGTCAATTAATCTCCTTGTACAAACCATCAGGTCTCATGGGCTCAAGTTTCACTTGTTGACACACCATACACTTGGCCAAATATCTAGCCACATCTCATTGTATATTTTTCAACCAATAGAAATCCCTGAGATCATGATACATCTTTGTAGAATCAGGATGAATAGCAAAAAGAGATTTATGTTTTATGGCTAGAATCCTTTCCCTCTATCCATCGACGTCGGGAACACATAACCCAGTTTGGTACCTTAGGTTACCATCACTACCAATCACAAAATCAACAAACTTTTGCTGGCCTACATTACTCTTAATCTTCATCAAATCAGGATCCAACATCTACTTATTCTTCACCTCAACAAGAAGAGATGATTGTAATACCTCATGTAAAAACACACCACCATTCTTAGATTTCGTGAGACAACTATAGGACTATCCAAATGGTGAATTTCCTTCACTAACTCCCACTTATCCTCATCTACATAAACCAAAATACTCATGGATAACCTGCTAAGAGTATCAACAATAATGTTAGCCTTACCTGGATGGTATTGAAGACTTATATCATAATTTTTTAGCAACTTAAGCCACCTCTTTTGTCTAAAATTTTTCTCTTTATGAGTAAACACATATTGCAGCCTTTTATGAGCAGAAAAGATATCAACATGAACCCCATAGAGATAGTGATGCCAAATCTTTAAAGCAAATACCACCGCTAACAACTCTAAGTCATTCGTAGGGCATTTTTTCTCATAAAATTTCAACTACCTAGAAGCATAAGCCCCCACCCTACCATGCTGCATCAACACATAACCCATCCTAACACGAGAAGCATCAAAAAACACTACGAAACCATTATTACCCTCCAGAAGGTAAAAAATAGGGCTGAAGTCAACTTATCCTTTAACTTCTTAAAAATACCATCACATACATCTGACCATAAGAACTTGATCTTCTTCTAGGTCAACTTAGCCAGTAGGGAAACTATAGTAAAAAAGCTTTCAACAAATCTCCTATAGTATCTGGCTAAACCTAAGAAGCTCTGAATATCAATTAGAGTTGTAGGTCTAGGCCACTTCTTAACCACCACAACCTTTTGTAGGTCTACTATAATCCCCTCACTAGTGATAACATTACCTAGAAAAGTCACAGCCTTTAGCTAAAACTCATACTTAGAGAACATGGCATACAAACGTTGATACTTCAGGGTTTGTAACACAGTATGAAGGTGATCGACATAATTCATAAAGACAATGACAAACAAATTCAGAAACTAAAAGAAGACCCTATTTATTAAATCCATAAATGCTAACAGAGTATTGGTCAACCCATAAAAGATAAATAAGAACTCATAGTGACCATACCTAGTCCTAAAGGCAGTCTTAGGGATATTCACTTCCCTAGGAATTTCACCATAACCTTATGGGTCCAAAAATCTAAGGAAGCATAGCACCAATGTAACCAATCCATCCCCAATATGACATTAAAGTCAACCATATCTAACTCTATCAAATCTACCAGAATTTCCCAACCATAAACAAAAACCATACACCTCTTATAGAATCTATTAGAAATCACACAATCACCAATGGGGGTAGATATAGAAAAAAGATCAAAAATCAATTCAGGACCAAAACTAAAATATATAGTAAAAAATAAGGTCACATAAGAAAGAATGGATCCTAGATCAAGTAAATAATACATATCATGGGAGAAAAGTTTCAAGATACCCGTAATGATATTAGGAGAAGCCGCAAAATCCTGGCGAGATGTTAAAGAATATAACTAATTTTAGCTAGTGCCGATACCAGAAGCAGAAATAGGTGCAAAAATAAATACCCTTTGATACACAAGCAGATGAAGAAGTAACAGGAGCCTTGTTATCCACAGAAGCTATTCTAGCATGACAGTCATGTTGTATCGGACCAATATGACCATAATATAAACACCTATTCTTCCGTTCCTTACAGAACCCATGATATGAATGCCCATAAAATCTACAAGCAGGGTGTGACAGAGCTGACTAAGCCCCACTAGCCTAAGATTAGGCAACCTGTGCCCAACACCTACCATTATGCTGAGACCAATGATTACCCAATAGATTTTAGTAAGAAGCACTAGCTGTGGAGAAAGAACTAAAACTTCCCCACTTCTTTCTTGACCACTTACCACTATCTCTACCCTTTGCTCGGCAGGCCTAAATTTCTTCCCTTGTCTTTAACTAAACTCAATCTAATTCTTTTTCTCCTCCTCTACTTGTTGTATGTACACAACTAATTTGTCCATGTGTTTGATCATCAAATTCACCTTACTCTCAAGAACCAACCCAGGAGAAAACCCTGAAGAAAACTTACACATTTGAGCCATCATATTAGACACCATCTCTGAAGCATATCAAGACAACTGGTAAAACTTCAAGGTATACTCATAGACCGATATCTTCCCTTGTTTCTGATTAGCAGTCTCCTCTGTTTTCTATTCCCTCAACTCTTGAGGAATGAAGAGGTCTAGAAATTCATTAGAGAAATTCTCCCACAGACACGACTTATCATCATCACCCCTTGCTTGATCCTACTCTTTGTATTATTGGTATGCCACCTCCTTCAGCTAGTAGGCAGCAAACTACACCCTTTCCACATTTGGGGAATGCATAACCCTAAAAATATTTTCCATCTCATCCAAAAAACCATGAGGATCCTCCTCAACCTTAACACCCGTAAAAGTTAGAGGATTCAACTTCATGAACTGAACAACCCTTGTGGCCTTAGAAACTGGAGTAAAACATGTACCACGCTTATCTTAAGAAGCTACCAACTGAGAAATCATATGAATCAACTAACGAAGCTCATCATTCATCATATTAGATTGAGAAGAACTAGAGGGAATTGATAGAATGCTAGGACAATTAATAATTGGACTAAGTAGAGTGTGTTCTAACAACATTATCCTCAGTTATGACAGAGGAGTTTAGTGAGACTCAAATCATTGAGGAATGATCTAAAATACAAGTAAATAAAAATCAAAAAAATCCAAGACCTTAGACTCTATAGCTCAAAATAAGATAACAAGAAAGTGAAGCATTCCTAAATGCCTTATAGCCTCTCCCTTATGAGTGTGGTGTGCTTCACACCCTTAAAAGTAACTCTACTCAATATGGCTTTGTGGACTGCCAATTGACCATGAACCTTGCTATGATTCCAAACTAATGCGACCCAAACCAGGTCTTTGTTATAATAGGTATCTCATGCCTAACAAGGTTTGGAGATTCCCATACTACCTAATCCAATCATCGAACATATACCTGAGTCAAATGAATTCCAAACATATAAAAAGATTATATAACTATCAACTATAAGTCACACAGTATCAACCCCAATACTAATAATAAAATAATAAAATAAAATATTTATAAATTAACCAAAGTCATATAATATCAGCCCCAATACCAATATCAGTGCTAAGGCTACCGGCACTAACCATACCAACTTATAGTAGTCTCATAAAGCTTCTATCCAAAATCAAAATAATGTCTAGTCTGGACATGCCCTTGACTACAGACAAAATCAATGTACATAAGAAACTCAAACTAGAAGTGAAGCCTTCTAAAGTATGGAAACTCACCACTTCAAGTCAATACATGATATTCCCTATGTTCGATCACTAGGTAGGAGGTTTAGTATGACCAACATCTATATTGTATAGGGATACAATGTCAAAGATGGTTATCGGTGTGATAACTAGCATATAGCTCAAGGATAAGTATAAAATAGTGGCAATAGTTCAAAACCAATCAATCAATGCATATACCAATGCAATACATACATATACATATATAACTATACAAAGTCGGGATAGGAAACAAGATTTACATGAGCTTTGAAATCATTAACCTGGTCTATTTAGCAAGACCTTTATAGAACAAAACACCCATAGGCTATATGGGCCTAGCTCTCCCCTACCTAGAAGGGCGTCAATGCATGTAGCGCATGAACTAGAGAATATCCATATCTGTATATACCTTCATGAGGGAATCAAACCTCCCGGTATAATCAAGGTGACTTAAGCACCAATACATGTAGTAAAGGGGACTCGAACCTCTCTTTTATATGTTTTTTTTGGGGACTCAAACCACCCGATCTTAAGACACCCACACCGGCTAGTACAATTTCTAGTGTTAGTCCTTCAAACTCTACTTTTATGGACAGGATACAAATCCCTCTATTAAAACAAATTTAAAACCATCCTTTTACATACAGAACCATTAAGATAATTACTCATCCAACGACACTTTATTGGTATCATCATACCTATACTACTTGCTAGTATACCACATGCCATTACCGTTATCAATCAACTATCCATTCGATTGACTTTGGGACTCAAACCCATCATCTAACAAAGACACTTATTTAATTTGATGTTTAGAGACTCAAACCCATTGTTTAAAAAAGACATAAATCAAGTTAATCTTTATGGACTCAAACCCATTTTACAATTTAAACTACGAAGGTTACCATTTAGATTATCACATAGACAAATATTCCTTCAAAAAAATATATACGAACCATTTATATCAATTAGGCCAATGCCTTAGTTCAAAACATCATTACTAAGTGACTAGTTTATTCTCTTAGGCATTTTCACAAATACTTTGAGGGCAAACCTTTACCATGACCAACACCAAAGTAAAAACCATTAAGTTTAGGGTTACCCATAACACAATTGATTAACCATAATTTCCAAGCACTCAAATGTGCAACCATTACGAAAATCATGTATATATAAGTTAAACCAAGAGTAAATAATAATCTATTATATGAAATAAACCCCTCAATTTTGGTTTTCAAAAACACTATTTAAGAATCATAATTATACTTTAAAACACATTATATTTGAGGACTAACAATGAGGGAAGAGTCACGTTCCTTATTCAAGAATAATCACAAATGAAACATGACTCTAAAACTTCAAGATGATAACCTTTGAAGAACCCTTGCCCTAATATTAAATAGAGTGTTTAGAGAGGATTTTTGGAGCCTATGATCTTTTAATAGTATGATATAAGAGGCCATGACATGTTTTAAAATATGGGGACATAAGGGTTTTAAGGTGGGAAATATCTAGAATACCCTCAACTTAAAAGTTGAAAACTTAGTCGCATAAGGGTATGACCCATCCCCCTAAAACTTAACCAAGGATAGGAATGGTACTCTTATCTCATACCCTAAAATAATCTTGTACCTCCATACGAACCAATAGATGATAAAAAAGGTCTAACTCATATCCTAGCATATGAGAAGTACCCTCTAACTCATACCTTAGATAGAATGCTCTAGGCTAAGTTAAGGACATCATACGATCATACCACATGCACCTCATACCCTTACATATACAGGTAATATGTCCATTCATAACTTAGATAGAAACCAATTAATCCACATTGATTTATATATGAGAGGATGGACGCTAACTCTTACAATATCATATGACTAATGCCTACAAGTCATATGTTTTCTAGAAGCTCAATGTTCAAGAAGTTTTCTAAGGGTCAAAACTAAAGTGTTTCATTAGAAGTGGGCTCTTTGACCCATTTGGGGCAAGATTTGTGCTAGCTAGTGAAAACCCTTTTATGCGCTTGTTGCATTCCTTGAAAATGCTTATTTAGGTAATATTGAGAAACTTTGGCAATTGATTATTATGATAGTTTGGCATTGAGAGTTGATGCTTATTGCTTATTCTAGTGGCTAGTAATTATATCATCAATTATTCTAGTGATTATGTTATTGATTATGCCATCTTATGTTATTAATTACACTATTAGTTATGATATTCATGATATATACTGGTTCATATCCATCTAATGATTATGATATTGATGATATATATATCTTTTCGAGTGTGAATAATGATAATGATACAAATATTGGTTCAAGTCCAGACAATGATTATTATATTAATGATATATTTACAGGCTCGATTTCAGATAATAATAATGATAGTGATGATATAAATACCACTTTGTTTTTGGATAATGACTATGATATTAATGATATATTTATCAATCCAATTCCAGTTATTACTTATGTTCTCGATTATATGATACTAGTTTAAATTTTGAATGGAGTGTGACATTGAGGTATAGGTATTGCACCATGGAAGTTTGTAGATGATAGTAGTTTGGTTTATGCATTACTTTATTGTACTCTCCAAGCTTATAGGGGCCAGCATTATGTTATTTATTTTTCTGCACTTATTGCCTTATGGAGGATAATTTGGTAGTTATATTAGTTGTGTTTGATCCTTTATTTTATGTTATTATTCTAGTTATTTACTTATTTATGTACAATGATGTTGGAATTGATTCAATTTGGCCTCTACCATGACTTAATCATATTATCTTGTATTTTATTATATTTATATCATAATTTAGCAAAGTCTGTGGATGATGCCTACTGAGTACCTATAGATTTGGTACTCATACGAAACTTCTTTACCATTTTGATGGAGACAATAGTACTAGTTGCTTCCATTGATTTGAGGATCGTGTTGTGTTGGATTCCATAGATAGGGTAAGATCTTGGAGTTGGAGTCACCCTGTTTCCATCTATATATCTATGGCTAATCCTTAGTTTTGAGACAAGAATGTATTGATTAGTTTAGAACTTAGATTGTATTTGTAGTAGCTTTTGTACTAACTCTACTAGGTCGTGGGATGGTTTTTTATGTTATGGCTACTTTTATAGACTATTTCCACTACTTTTCTTATTTTTGAATGGTATTATCTATTTCGCCCATTTGGGGAATTTTCCACTAAGTTGTCCTATTGTATTTATATCTGGGTTATAGTTCGGCTTACCTTCTAGTAGAATAAAGTAGGTTCCATCATGACTGGTCGGGGGGTTGTAAAATTAGGATAGGTACCCTTTGCATCAGCTGTATCAGCATGAGGGCTAGTCTAGAGAGCCTATTCAAGATACACTTCAAATTACCAATGGAGGCCAATCTAGTTACACTAATATTACAAATTACTAATGGAGGCTAATCTAGTTACACTGATATTACTACACAGAGTAGTGGTCAACTTTTGAGGGGTTTGTCTTCTGTGTATTCTAGTTATGGTGGTTATTTGGGTCAGCTAGATCTTCTAATTTTTGTAAAGTGCTTGGGGTATGTTATAGTTGTGGGGTCTTTGGATATTTCTCGATCGAGTTCCCCGATCATGGAGTGATGTATCCTTTAATAAAAAGTTTTCCACTTATTAGGGGAGTTCTGCCCAAGCTGAAGGTGGTGGATATGTTGATCAGGATAGTCCCTATAGTGCTAGTAGAGGTCCTCAGGTAGGTAGGATAGGAGATGAGTCAAGAGCCATCCACGTGTGGGTGTGGTCAATTGTATGTCTTACCTTCTAAACCCGAGGTTTAGTCTTTGGATGTTATCATCACAGGTATGATTTGTGTCCAACAATCAGGTTTTGCCTTATTTGATCTAGTATCTATTTATTCATATGTGCTTCTAATTATGCCTCATAATTAGAGCTGTCTTGGGATTCTTTATCTATAGTGTTGTATGTATTTACTCCTATTGGTTATTATTAAGAAGAGGATCGAGTTTATAGATCATATGGTGTCACTTTATCAATGTTTGATACTCATATTGATCTTATTATATTAGACATGGTGGATTTATATGTGATTCTGGACATGGATTAGTTATCCCACTATCATTCTTTTTGTTTTACTAAGATCGTTATGTTAGCAATGCCTGATATACCCTCGATTATGTGGCATGGAGCTATTAGCTACTACTTGATGGGGATTATTTATTATTTTTAGGCTAGGAGACCTATTTTTAGGGGTTGTATGTTATCTCACTTAAATCCATGATGTTTATTTGGAGAGTCTGTCATTTGACTTTGTTCTATATTTTATGTGTTTCCTAATGTTTTCCCTTTTGATCAAGATGGTCATTTTCAGAGCATGATATTGACTTTGTTATTGATCTTGAACCGCTCACTCGACCTATTACAATGGCACCTTACTATATGGATGATGATTGATAAATTTACCACTTATTGAGGCCCAAATTTGTGCATACTACTATGATTTAAAGGTGGTAATAAGATGAATTTATCATTTTAATACACTAATTCCCATGTTTTGTAGGTGTATAAGTAGTGGAAAGAAAAAAAGTGAAATAAGCTGAAAAGAGATCAAAAAGGGAAAAGTTAGTGCAAAAGCTAGAAAAGCATGAGCATAATACGACCCTCAGTTACAGCGATAGAAATCTCGACAAGTCAAAAAATAGTAAAAGTGGAGATCAGGATGGGCTCACCGCGATTGCGGGAGATACGATTGCGATCAAGCATTGTCGATCACAATAGTCCCAAAAATAGCCTAGTAGTTGAAATGTAATTTTTGACAGCTGGTTACAATTATGTATAGGACAAAACCCCTTTCACTTTTTGGATATCACCAACTACATTTTAAAGTTTTTTCTTTGAAAAACCTGACTAAATTGGGCCAGAAAATTATGGATAATTTTCAAATTGAGTGAGTTGTAATTGAAGTTAAATTTAACAACACTCTTTCTTGCATCTTTAATGGAATCTTTGAATGACCATTTTTGTATATTTCTTTCTTAAAACTTCATGAGTAGCTAAACATCAATCTTGGGATTATGTATAAATACGGTGAAAATATGTGTTGGTTTTGATTATTAGTGTAAAATCTTGGTTAATGATGTTGTGTTTCACTAATACTTTCTAGTTGGGTGGGAATTTGTGGGTGAAAACCCTAAATTCCCCGAATCTCATATCATCCTTGAAAGAGGGATATGAGTATACTTATGGATGCTATATTATCTTTGAAAGAGGATATGGGTGACAGGGTATTACTGAACAATAACTATATCTTAGCTTATTCCTTTGCATTGTCTTAGAAATAGGATGGATTATGGATTTACTAAGTTGTGGACATTTTACAAGAAATGGGGATGTCCAATTGAGGCTTTGGGTTGATTTAATTGACTTACCCAGGAGGTATCCAAAAGGGTCAATGGATGATATTTTGTGTTTAGTTGAAAACCTAGAATCGAAACCCCTAACCTTGACTATCCATGTAGTCATTAACTAGAATTTGAATTTGATTATCATGAACCAATGCATTATTTTCCCCTAGGAAGACATAATCCCAAGACTATTCTCTGATCGGCATATTATCTACATTTTTTTCTCTTAATTGGTAGTTTTAATAGATTTAGATAAACAACCTTCCAAACCATAAACCCCACATATTAATTTATGTATTTCATTTGTCTTATATTATGGGTTTATCTTTAGTAGCATTCAACATCTATATGATTTTAATGCTAATTCCACTCCTCGAGGATTCAATCCTAACTTACGTTGGGTTATTATATATGACAATGATCACCTTGCCTATAAATAATAGAGTAAGTTTAGCGTGATCAAAATGGCGTTGTTGTCTGGAAGTGAAACTTAGCTTTCGGCAGTATTGATTGTTGCTTTGGGTTTACCTGTAGTGGTTAATATTCATTTATATTGTTGTTTTTATTTCTTTTTTGGTTATTTCAATAGTGTGCATAACCTAATGAGTGATTATGAAAGTAATGCTGGCATCTTTGATGGGCTACTTGATGTTGAATATAAACTTCATGATAATAGATGTGTGACTGCTATCTGTATCCCACCTAATCAAGGGAATGGGGTATTCAGCATCCAAAGTTCTAGGTTGCACATGCTTCAAATGAAAGTTCTATTTGGGGGAAATTTCATGAAGACCCCAACTTGCACTTGAAATTTTTTGGGGAAGTGTGCCCCTTTAGACATTGCTCACATCTTACAAGAATCCATACGTCTACGCCTATTCCTGTTTTCTCTAATGGGTGAGGCAGTGTTGTGGCTGCGATCTCTTCTCATTGGGTCTATCAAATCGTGCGACTAACTTATAAATGCTTTCTTAGATCGATACTTCCCACCATAAAAGATGTTCCCATTGTATTATAAAATGAAAAATATTCATCAATTCATTGGAGAGACTCTATATGAGGTGTGGGAGAGATTTAATGGAAAGCTTATGCAATGGCCCAACCATGAGCTGCCGGAGAAGATGCTTCTCCAAATATTCTATAGGGCTTTGGATCAAATAAATAAAATTGTGGAGGATAATGTCGTCGGTAGGTCAGTTGTGAAGTTGTCTTATAGCGTGGATTAAAACTTGCTTTAGAAAGTCACAAAGAAAAATAAAGGGTGGCATAGCCTAGACACCAAGGTAAGTAAAGGGTCCCCTACCACCCCCTATGTTAATAATGAGCAAAGGAAGAAAGATGAAGAGAGGGAGGAAAACATGGAAAAAATAATGACAAAATTTGAACTCCTTATGAAGCATGTGATGGGTGCACCCATAAAAATGGTAAATGTCGTGGAATCCATGGATATGATGAATAAGAGGCCAAGTGGATTGATGAACAAATTAGATACTTGACTAACTATTTGGGGGATTCCCACTTTGCCAACCAAAGTCAAGGTGGGAACCAAGGTTGGGCCGATCATGAAATAGAAAAGGAATGGATTTATAGGGGTAGAGATCATGATTGGAGGGAGAAGAAAAGTAAGTGTGATAGATATGTGACCCCCATGATCGAGTAAAGAGAAAAGAGGCAAACCCTATTGATCCTAAAAAAATTCAAGAACGACGATGTGTTAGCAAAAATCTTTATAAGAGTGGAAGGGATGAATAAGATGGTACAGTAATTAAAAGGTGACTTTCCGCAAATAAACCAAATAGTTGTATCATACTCTACCTCAATCAAACAATTGGATACTCAAATTGGCCAAATCTCTACTTAACTTAATGCAAGACAAAAAGAGGGCCTTCCTAATAATACCATTGTGAATTTGAAAAATGATGCCCAAGTATTGGTAGCAGTCACTAGGAGTGGCAAAACCCTCGATGATCATGTGAGTGAAGTTGAAAAAGAGACCAATGTTGAACAAACAAATATGGAGAAGTTTATGGTTGATTAAAATGAGGAGGCTCCAAAGTCTCAAGTAGTGGATGAAAAATAACCAATGATAATTGATGAAATGGTTCATGAGGAGGAAGATCCTAAGGTAGTTGAGAATGATTAACCAAAAAGTAATCCATTTCCTACCATGAAATTTCCTCCTACATTTCTTTAAAGACTAAATATGAAGGGGGATAATGTCAAATTCAAGACGTTACTTGCTAAGATTAGCAATCTTTATATCCAATTACTAGAGGCCAATAAAGAGATTCCGGTATATTCTAAACTAATAAAGAGGTTGATGTCAAAAAAATGTCTTGTGGATGGAAAAACAATTGAAGTTACCCATGGGTGTATCACTATCATGACTAGTTCTATAGCGGAAAAGAAGAAGGATCCCGGGGCCTTTACAATCCCTTCCACCATAGGGACACACAAGTTTGAGAAAGCCTTGTGTGACCTTGGTTCAACCATCAATCTCTGGACATATTAAATATTTTGAAAACTTAGTTTGGGAAATTCTACTCCAATAATGATGAGGCTATTGATGGAAGATTGATCTATCAAGAAACTAGTTGGAGTTTGGTTTGATGTTTTGGTTAAGGTGGGTTGCCTTATTCTTTTGTAGAACATTGTGGTAATTGATTGTGAAATCAACAAAGAGATACCTATTATCCCTTGGAGACCTTTCATTCTAACCGGAAGAATAATTGTTGATATGGAGAAAGAAGAAATGAAATTTTGGGTCCTAAATGATGAAGTGTCCTTTCAAGTATGCAAGAACCAAGAAACAAACTATGGAACTATAATTGGTGTCTGTCATTGATGCCGTGGATACTGAGTTAAATCATATGTTCCTTAAGAATCCACCTTGAAAGTTAAAGAACGTCGTTCTGTGATAATAATTGTGCGCTAGGTTGGAGATAACCCTCAAATTCCACGAATGTGGTCCGTATCCTTTGAATTTTGATTAGTAGAGTAGGTTTCATTTTTTGTGATCAATCCATGGTGTTCTGGTACTATGGGGTATTTTGAATAAGGTTCAATAGAGAGAATTGTGGAACATTTGTGTAGTGGACTAAACAGTGGAAAACAGTGGATCAGAAAATAGCCTTAGCTACCGAGATTGCGACACCCATGATATTGCCATTGTAGTAGCCGCGTGACTGGGATTGTGGAACTTTGAGTGCGATTGCTATCAATGCTGGTTAAATAACCTGTAGACTGTCATTTCCCCCATACTCCCTATTCAAATTTCTCTCAAAATGCACCTGATTATGATTGTGCGATGGGATCAAAATGTGTTTAAGCATCCACTTTTCATTTCTAATCCATTATATGATTTAAATCCTTGCTTTAATGCTCTTGTGTAGGCCTTAAAACTCATGTCTTAGAATTGGCCTAAAAATTGTGCTTTGAATTTAAATCTTTGTGTTAATTATGATTATTTGGTGTGGTTAGTTATTGTTATTGGTGTGCACATACTTAGGGAAGTCTTTAGTACCTAAAATAGTTAAAATGATAGAAATAGGATGTGCACACCAAGTGTTCAATTAAATGCCCAAATGAAATTCTTAATAGTATTTGTATGTTTTAAAGGCATGATCAATCATCTAGGGGCTAAGTTTCATGTGCATAGAGTAAAATATTTGATATGGAACAAAAATTAGCATTGAAATTGGAAGTTTTGCATTTAGAAAATTTTGGTCCGATAGAGCCTCAATTATCACTATTGCGGTCACAGAACTATTTTCGTGTTAGTACTATCAAAGCTCAGTGGCCCGCGATTGTGATATCTGAGGCTATTTCCCAGCCAGGACCAAAAATCTGTCATTTTTATTTATAGCACAGAAATTGTCAAGGCACCATCCCATTAGCTTAAATGTATAACATACCATAGTTTTGACATGGAAATGTTGATGATTAATGTTGTTGTGTTTTTCTCAGATTTTCAAGGATACACAATGAGAGATTATAACCAAACTTGGTTCATGGAACCCGATTGCAAAAACTTGTACTATGCTGATGTTCCCTATGGAAAGCTACTTCTTAAGAGGGGAATATGTTTGGATAAGGTACTGGAGAAGCTCCAAAAATTTAATAAAAGGCCTGTATCCATATGGTGGAGGTGTTTTGCCTCAGATCCTTCTCGGGTGAATGAATATTGGGTGAGGGAATTCTACCTAACCTCAGTGTAGTATCCTTCTTAGAACTAGTTGTGAGGGTCTGGGGAAGAATATTCACTTTAGGTTTGAACAGATTAATGATCTACCAGATAAAAGGGATATGAACTGGGGAGTTGATGTTTGAATAATTCTTTCCTATAAGGAGGTTCCTTGGGCTACCACAAAGATGGGGATATCATTGAATGACTTCATAGCTGAGGCAAGGATATGGTATTCCATTATTTGTAGTCGGGTGTCCCCATGCACACACATAACCTCCAGTCCAGATGTACGAGAATGTTGGATAGCTAGTAATTTTGGACATAAGGAATTTCAAGAACCGAGGTTAATTTCTCATCTTGTTTCCTTCTTTGATCACAGAGCTTTACAAGAGAGCCAGGGTTGATGTGTACCCTAGAGATACGTGGGTGCACCTAAAGTCCCCCACTTTACCCTGTTAGGATTTGGGGTAAGGGTTCATCTAGTAAGAGCAAAAAAAGGAAGATCGACTTACGCAAGTCGATAAATGAGGACACTGAATCTTATAGGCCATCCACAGTAGCATCTTTTATGGAGATCTCAATGGAGATGAGGACGATCAAGTATCTTGTGTCCGAGTTATCTATGGGGTCAGGAGAGACTTCCACCACTTGCCACTCATAAGTTGCTTAGTCAGGTTATGAGAGGTACATCTAGGAACATAAGAAGTAGTGAGCCACTATTGCTAGATTGACAGAGCCTACTCATCCCTAGCATATTAGGACAGAGAGCTTAGGGACTCACATAATAAAATGACAAAGAGGGAGAAGAAGTGAGATAAATATTTCACAAATGTATAGAAGGGGGTCAAGGTATTTAAGAAGGTCCTAAAACTAAGAGATGGATTTCTATGTCCTAGAGTTAATAGTAATGATGAGGCCCTGGATGAGTGGTCAGGTTCAGATAATGCTAAAGGTGATGCAGAGATCGAATACAAAAACAATTTTTGATGCAGTTACAAGGATCATCGTTTACTCTTTTCTTATGCTTTCTTGATTATACAGTGACTTCATTGCAAGCTTTTTGGTAGGGATGACCATCTCCGTATTTATTTATTTGATCTATATTATTGAGATATTTGTGGATTTCAGTATGTTTATTTGGATGATTTTTATCTTTGGATTGTAATAATTAGACACTTAGATGGTGCCTACATTTTATGGATTAATTGCTTGTTTAATTTTTAGATATTTTTATATTTATCTTGTTTATGATGAAGTCGGATGAGTATTTCTCTAAGATCTATTGAGTGACGACATTCTTAAGGGAAAATTGTCATGATTAGGTTTTAAGCCATAGATGTAGGGGAAGTCTAAGTACCTATACCCTTAGAGTTTTGGGATCACCCTTATAATTAAGGTGAAGTCTAAGTTGTCATATTTTTTGCCCTCATGTGATTTGAAATGTGAGATGACAGCTCAGTTTGGTGCCATCAATAGCAAATTTCTTGTGGTGTACATGCAAAGAAACCACCCTCCCCCCCATCTAAATATTTTTGAAAACCAAGGGCAAGGACATGAATTGTTTTGTAACAATACTTTACCTCTTTTTGTAACTCCAACATCTTTAGTTTTTAGTATATGGTAAATACTTCACTTTTCCTTTAGTAGATATGTAAAGCCACAAAAATGGGTCTCGAGACTTTACACAGTGCTCGAGGCTACAAGTAGCCTTAAGCTAACCCTGTAAGCCTTCTACTAAATCTGAAGCTCATAATAAAGTAAATGTAGATATACAGTCAAAGCTAAAATATGGAATTCTATATGAGCTAGGATAACACCGTCTGAATGCAATATCTGAATGTAATAAAATCAAGAATCTAGCCAATCAATACTGGAAATCTATATAATATCTAGCAGTCCGACAAGCCTCTACTACTAATAACTAGAGAGCTCCTAGGACAAACCTCCAGGTGACTCGAACTATTTGTGGATAGTGAATCATCTATACTAGTAAGATGAATATTTGGGTCCCCAAACTATGAGAACTTACCAACTATCGGGATGCAGATAGAGATGCTGGATATCACTCACGCTGCTAAAATTGAGCACCTAAACCTACATTACAAGACAATGTACCACATAGACATAAATGTGGATAAGTACTTTTGGATTATACTAAGTATATAGGGGTGAATGCACAAGTAAATCAATATCTCAATATTATTATAAATTTTCAAAAGAATGGATGCTAAATGTAGATGACTCACTTAAGCTACAATATCAAAAAACTGAAAATCATAATCATGAATAGAAAAATATGTTACATTGATCTAGTGAGTCACAACATTTAGTTTCTAAAAGATGTATTTCTATTCTATTTTCAAATCATGTTGTCTAAGTGTACAAAGGACTCACTTTTATATCTAAAATCTTAAAGCTGACATCTATAACTAATGCCTCATATAAAACAATATCATAATAAATTTATGAGCCTTTACAACACTTAGTTTCTAAAAGATTTTCTGTTATTCTTTATTTTATTTTGTAAGTTGTAGGGAGGTTCTTCTAATAGACATACACTATGTGAGCTATCATAGTGTCCAACGTCTAGTTCTCTTATGGGAAACCGTTGCGTTTGGGGAGAGGTGTCATACTTTTTCCAAGGAGTATAACCTAATATAAGCGATCACATCTATATCTGTCATCCACGTAGAAATGGGAGTAATTTGATAATATGAACCTACGTTGTCTCATAGTTCTGAGGCATGTCAACATACCCAAATCAGTGCTATATACTACTCCCTTTGATCTGTATACTCATTCTATAGAAAATCCACTTCAAAAACTAAGATAAGGGTTTACAATGAAAACCTCTTGTAAATCTATTTATTGTAAACTGTAGTTAAATCTGTAAAGTGGATTGCATAAATAAGATGAATCAAAAGATCAAATCTTTATTCAAAATCTGAATATAACAAATCATGGGATGCTTAAAAGCATAATATTCTTGAAATAACAACATTCAAACTAGGACTAATAACCCATGCATCTATTACATGTCAAATCATCATAAAACTCATGCTAAGTAATGACAATATTGATAATTTAAGTCTAAATCTTGAAATTTCTGCAATACACATGAAAATACAAATGTAGGCATGCAGTTTAATATATAATTCACTTGAAATCTGAGAATCTTGCAAATAACAATATTGGGTATGAACGCTAATTTGAAGCTCATGGGTAACCATACAAAATCATTTAACTTTGTAATTAAAAACTAGTTTTGGGCACAAGGGTGAAAGAAATATCCTTATTAAAAACTCCACATACCTTAATTGATAATTAGATGAAGAAACTTGAACTTTGTGTTCCTATTTGTGCTCTTGAAGTAGATTCTTGAAGTTCTTCAATTGGGAATCTTTAATTTTGAGCTATCTTGGAAAAAGAATGGTGGAATTTGGATTTCTTGGGGATGAAGGTTTAATGTTCTAGGGTTTCTTTAATAGAAAGTTGATGAAAAGTAAGCATAATAGGATTAGAATAGTTTTAATCCTCTATTATTCATGATTTGGGTGCTTGGGAAAAGACTAAATTGCCCTTATAAAATTTTACTTGAAACTTGAAACCTAATTTTGTCTCCCACCGTGATGCGCCATTATCGCGGTGGCTTACTGGAAAAAAGAAGATCGCCATTTTGGCCTTTGGCATGACATGGCATAATTGCGTTGTGTTACTAAAAAAGGATGAGTTCCATTTTGCACTTCACCGCAATAAAGTATCTGTCCAATTGGGAATTTTTGTGCGATATAGGCTAATCGCAATGAGCTACTCGAATGGGATGAATGCGAACTTGAGCTTCATTGTGATGTTGTCCAATCGTGGTGTTTCACTGGAATTGGACAATTGCAAATCTGTCCTTTGCTGCAACGCAGTACTTATCGCAGTGATCTATTGTTTTAACTAAAATCGCCATAACTTCTTAACCGAGTATCGGATTAAGGTGAAATTGGTATCGTTTGAAATCTAATTCAAAGTTGACCTTCTACTCGCATCAAGAGTTATTCATTTTTAAATTTGATCTTTGAAATTTTAGGAGATAAATTGAGCCAAGAAAAGTATGGGGTATTACATTATCTCCCCTTTGGGAACATTCATCCTCGAATGAGACTAGTTTAATTGAAGATTCTGAGGAACTGAACTGAAATAACTACATGACTGAATAAAAAACATACTGAGAAACTGAACTAATCAACAAGTGCATGAATTTACATGAAGATAACTATATTGCTGAATCTGAGACTGGGAAAGAACTGAATTAAGAAAGATTGTTACCTCCGGATGAATCTAAGTTTGTGGATAAGAATGAGGATACTTGGTACGCATGTCTGCTTCTACTTCCTAAGTAGAACCATCAACAGACTGATTTTTCCATATAACTTTGACTAAGGGAACTTCTTTATTCTTAGTCTATGGATATGATGATCAAGATTCTATACTGGAACTTTTTCGTGTGAAAGACTATTCTAAATATCTGTGCTTTCTAGAGGAACTACAACAACAGAATCGTCCATGCACTTCTTTAATAAGGACATATGGAATACTGGATAAACTGATGATAGGTCTGCGGGTAGCTCAAGCTCATACACTACCTTCCCCATGTGACTCAAAATCTTATAGGGACCTATATATCGGGGGCTAAGCTTCCCTTTTTTTCCAAATCTCTTCACCCCCATCATGGGTGAATCCTTTAAACACAAGATCATCTACTTCAAACTCAAGATCTCTCCTTCTTACGTCTGCATAGTATTTTTTACGACTCTAAGGTACTTTTAATCTCTCTCGAATCAACTAAACTTTCTCCATGGATTCAAGTACAATATCTAGCCCAATAAAAATGGTCTCACCCACATTAAACAAATCGACTGGTGATCTACATCTCTACCCATAAAGAGCTTAAAATAAGGCCATCTGAATACTAGAATGGTAAATGTTATTGTAGGAAAACTCGATCAATGACAAGTGGTCATCCCAAATACATTTGAAATGAAGAACATATGCCCTCAACATATCCTCTCAGGTATGAATGGTTTTTTTTGCCTAACCATCTGTCTGTAGATGAAAAGCTGAACTAAAATGAACTTAGGTACCAAGACACTTTGGAAAGGCATTCCAAAACTAAGAGGTAAACTGAGTACCCCTATCTGAGATGATAGACTGGGTAACTTTGTACAATCTAACCAACTCTCTGATATACAGCTTAGCATAATCTTCGGATGTGCAGAATGTGTGAACTGGCAAGAAATGAGTTAATTTAGTCAATCTATCTACTATAACCTAAATCAAATCATGTTGATGACGTGAATGGGGTAAACCTGTCACAAAGTCCATGTTCACCTCTTCCTATTTTGAAGTTGGAATACCAAACTCCTGCAAAGTGCCATCACATCTTTGGTGCTCTACCTTAACCTGTTGATAAGTTGAAAACTTGGCTACAAATTCTGCGATATCTATCTTCATACCACTCCACCAATAGACTTCCCATTGACCGTGGTACATCTTGGTGGCTCTCGAATGAATGGAGTAATGCACACCATGAAATTCTTCCATAATATACTACCTCAAATTATCAACAAATGGCACACACAATCTAATCTTGTATCTAAACACACCATCTCCCCCTTGGAAGAAAACCTCTAGCTTTTGGTCTTTAACTGAACCCTTCATCTTGACCAAACTAGAATCCTTATCCTACTTCTCTTTCACTTTAAACACTAGATAAGATTTTGAACTAATCTGAACCCAAACGTTACCTTCAGCTGAGTCAACCAACCTCACACCCAATCTTGCTAACTGGTAAAATTCCCAAACTAGTTCTCTCTTATCATTCTCCATATGAGCAACACTGCCTATAGACAATCTACTAAGGGCGTCTGTCACTACATTAGCCTTGCCTGGATGATACAACACACTCATATCATAATCTTTTAATAATTCTAACCACCTTGTTTGACAAAGGTGTAACTCCCACTGAGTAAACATATACTGCAAACTTTTGTGATCCATAAACACATCAACTTCCACAAAATAAAGATTGTAACTCAAGATTTTCAATGCAAACATAATAGCAGCTAACTCAAGGTCATGGGTAGGGTAGTTTTTTTCATGAGGCTTAATCTAACTAGAGACATAGGGTATAACCTTACCTCTCTCCATCAAATCACAATCCAAATCGATTCTAGTAGCATTATAATAAACAACAAACCCATCTGTACCATAAGGTAGCGCTAAAACTGGGGCTAAAGTGAGTCGAGTCTTTAACTCTTGAAAACTCTTCTCACAGGAATCTGACCACTGAAACTTAACTTTCTTCTGAGTCAATCTAGACATAAAGGAAACAATGGAAGAAAAACCCTCAACAAAGTGTATAATAGCCAGCTAACCCCAAGAAACTTTGGATATCTGATAGAGAGATAGGTCTAGGCCAGTTTCTTACTGCTTCTGTCATTTGGGGATCAACTCTAATGCCATCACTAGAAATAAAATAACCGAGGTAAGCCACTGATCTTAGCAAAAATTCACATTTTCTAAATTTGGCAAATAACTGGTGATTCCTATGAGTTTGCAACATAATTCCAAGGTGGTCTGCATGATCATTCTCACTATGAGAATCGACAAAAATATCATCGATAAATACTATGATAATCATGTCCAAATGCTATTTGAACACTCTATTCACAAGTCCATGAAGGCTATTGGGGAATTTGTTAGTTCGAAGAATATGACTAGAAACTCAAAATTACCATAACGGGTTCTAAAAGCTATTTTTGGAATATCACATTCCCTTACTCTAAGCTGATGATAGTCGGATCTAAGGTCTATCTTGGAGAAATAACTGTTACCTTGGAGCTAGTTGAATGAGTCATCAATCCTAGTAAGAGGATATTTATTTTTGAGTTTGACTTTATTCAGTTGATGATAGTCAATGCATATTGAAAAAGAACAGTCTTTCTTTCGTACGAATAGGATGGTAGTACCCCATGGAAAGACACTAGGCCTTATGAAACCTTTATCTAGTAGTTCATTAAGCTGGTATTTTAACTCTTTAAGCTCAGCTGGAGCCATAAAATAAGGAGGAATAAAGAGAGGCTGAGTATTTGGGAGAAAGTCAATACCGAATTCTATTTCCCTATCGGGAGGTACCCTAGGAAAATTTTTGGGAAAATATTAGGAAACTCATTGACTACACAAAATAATTGAAATATTGGAGTCTTAGGAATAGTTTATTTAACTCTAACTAGATGTTATATACACCTTTTTGATATCAAGTTTCTGTCTTTAAGATAGGATATGAGTGACTCTTAGGAGACACTGAATTACCTTCCCACTCAAGGACTGGCTCATCTGGAAATTATAACTTCACTATTAGGGTGTGACAATCTATTGATGTATAATAGGAATGGAGTCAATCCATACCAAGAATAAGGGAAAATTCAACTATATCCAACTCTATTAAGTCTGCAAACATGATCTTATGAAGGACAATGATAGGACACTTTCTATAGATTTGTTTGGTAATATTTAACTTATCCACTGGTGTAGAAACTAATAAGGGCTCTGGTGATCTTTTTAATACCTATTTCAAAATTTATTGCAACTAGTGGGGTCACATAAGAGAAATTCAGCATAGGGTCTAACAGTACATAAACATCAAGATGAAAGACACAAAGCATGACAGTAACAATATCTAGTGAATCCTTCTACTCCTGATGAGATTGTAAAGCATAAAACTGATTCTAGTGTTAATTCCCACTGGTATTGTATGATGCACCCTGAGGAGGGACTATGCGACCTAGAGGAGCTAGTGCAATAGTAGCCTTAGTTTGGGGACAAACCTCCCTGTTTCCCTGCTTAGCATGCAAACACTCTTTGATTCCATGACCCAACATACCAAAATGATAACAACCTTTCTGTCCCAATAAGTACTCATCAAGATGATTCTTACCACACTTAGAACATGAAGGATAACTGGGTTTTCGACTGACATCATTCTGAGATCTAGGCATAGAAGTCTTACCCCACTGCTCTTGCCTAGCTCTAGGGTGGGAGCACTAGATGAATATAGAAATGGTATAGATTAATGATTATGAATCTATGAATGATTTCCCCCTTCAAACAATGTCTAGACATACTCAAACTACCCGATTCTAGCCTTCTTATTTCCTCTTTCACTCCTTTTTAATTTTTCTGCCTCAATCTATTGACCATGAATCATCAACCCAGCAAGATCCATGTCCCTAATAAGAATGTCAATCCTACACTCTTTGACTACCAAACTAGATACTCCAATAACAAAAGTACTCACACTCGCCCTAGGGTCAGCCATTTTATTAGAGGCATACTTAGACAACTGGTTGTACTTAAGGCAGTACTTCTTCACCGATATCGAGCCCTACCTCAGGTTCACAAAATCCTATATCTTAGCTTCTCTCATTTTACATGGAAAGAACCAGTCTATTAATGCATCTTGAAATACCTACCAACTTATAGGAGCATATTCTCGCCTCTACCAGTCTTCTATATAACCATCCAATCATATGCTACATCCTTTAATTTATAGGAAGCCAACTCTATACTATCCTCTTCAGAAACATGCATAATCTGGGTGATCTTTTTCACCTTATCTAAATAAAACTGTGGGTCCTTACCTACTTTGACTCAAAGAACTTTGGCGAATTTATTCTTATAAAGTCTTAAATTTTGGCTGCTACTATATCACTATTCTACTTAAGTGGGACTGTCACTTAATGGTTGCCCTAAACATTGGCAGTCATATCTTAGGTCAACGCCTAAAAGGCAGCCCAAAATTTAGCATGGGATACATTCTCATTCAGAGGGTTCGTAGGTTGGGGTGGCTGGTTATCATTTTTGCAGGCATTAGCTCGACGATAAGGCATATTAAACTATCACATAAGAGCACAAGTTAAAAGTAAATAGAGATACTATAAGTAGGATAGATCATGAAAGAAAGAGATGATTTCCTAAAAACATCCCATAGCCTCTTGCTCATAAATGTAGCATGCTTTACACCTATGATCAAGACTCTATGAAATACGACTTGGCTAACTCTCTAGGACTCTAATAACCTTAGGCTCTAATACTAAGTTTGTAACACCCTAAAAATGGGTCCCGAGATGTTACATGGTGCTTGAGACTAGGAGTAGCCTCAAGCTAAACCTGTAAGCCTTCTACTAAATCTGAAGCTCATAATAAAGTAAATGTAGATATATAGTAACGGCTAAAATGCAAAATTTTGTAAGAGAAAAGCTAAAACTATCTGTTTATAATATCTAAAAGTACTAAATTCAAGAATCTAGTCAATCAATACTGGAAATCTGTATCATATCTAGAAGTCTGACAAGCCTCTTCTACTAACAACTTGAGAGCCACAAGGACAAACCCCCAACTGACTTGAACTGTCTGTGAATACTGAATTATCTATACTAGTAAGCTAAAAAATTGTATAATTGGGTCGCCGAACTATGAGGACTCACCAACTATCAGGATGCAGATAGAAATGCTTAAAATTGCTCATGCTACTGAAATTAAGCACCTGAACCTACATTATGAGACAATGTAACACATAGATGTATATGTGGATCAGTACTTTTGGATTGTACTGAGTATATGGGGGTGAATACATAAGTAAATTAATATCTAAATATTATTATAAATTTGTAAAAGAAAGCATGTGAAATGTAGATGACTCACACAAGCTGGAATATCTGAAAATTGAAAATCATAATCATGAATAGCAAAATATGTTGCATAGATCTAGTAATCCATAACATTTTGTTTCTAAAATTTGTACTTGTATTCTATCTTCAAATTATGTTGTCTAAGTGTAGAAAGGACTCATTTTATATCTGAAAACTGAAAGCTGACATCAGTAACTAATGGCTCATATAAAGCAACATCAGAATAAAATTGTAAGCCTTAACACTTAGTTTCTAAATGCTTTTCTGTTATTCTTTACTTTTTTCTGTAAGCTGTAGAGAGGTTCTTCTAACCGACATACATTATGTGAGCTATCATAGTATCCAATATCTAGTTCCCTTAGGGGAAAACCTCACGTTTGGGAGAGGTGTCATACTCTTTCCAAGGAGTATAACCTAATCTAAGTGATCACATATATTTCTGTCATCTATATAGAAATGGGAATAATCTGATAATCTGAACCTACGTTGGCTCGTAGTTCTGGGGCATGTGAACATACCTAACTCAGTGGTAAATAATACTCCCTTTTATCTCTATACTCATTTTTTAGGAAATCTATTTCAAAAACTAACATACGGGTTTGTAATGAAAACCTCTTGTAAATTTATTTACTGTAAACTGTAGCTAAATCTATAAAGTGGGTTCCATATCTAAGCTGAATCAAAAGATCAAATCTTTGTTCAAAATCTAAGTATAACAAGTTATAGGGTGCTTAAAGTATAATCTTCTTGAAATAAAAACATTCAAACTAGGCCTAGTAATCCATGCATCTATTTCATGTCAAATCATCATAAAACTCATGCTATGTAATGAAAATATTGATAATTTAAGTCTAAATCTGGAAATTTTTGCGATACGCATGAAAATACAAAAATAGTCATGTAATTTAACATCTAATTCACTTGAAATCTCATAATCTTTAAAATAACAATATTCGGTATGAACCCTAATTTGAAAATCATCAGTAATCATACAAAACAATGTAACTTTGTAATTAAAAACTAGTTATAGGCATAAGAATGAAAGAATTATCCTTGTTAAAACCTCTACATACCTAAATTGATGATTTGATGAAGAAACATGAACTTCAAGTTCCTATTTGTGCTCTTGAAGATAGATTCTTGAAGTTCTTAAATTGGAAATCTTTAATTTTGAGCTATCTTGGAAAAAGGATGGTGGAATTTGTATTTCTAGGGGATGAAGGTTTTATGTTCTAGGTTTTCTTTGAGAGAAAGTTGATGAAAAGTGAGCATAATAGGCTTAGAATAGGTTTAATCCACTGTTATTCACGATTTGGGGGCTTGGGAGAATACTAAATTGCCCTTTTGAAATTTTACTGAAAACTGGAAATCATGATTTTTCCTTGCACCATGACGCACCGCTATCGCGGTGCCCTATTGGAAAAAATACGATCGTTATTTTGTCCTTTGGTGTTACGCGGCGTAATTGCTTTACATCAATGGAAAATGACGTGTGTTATTTTGCACTTTACTATGATATGGTGTCTTTCCAATTGGGAATTTTTGCACTATACAAGCTAATCGTGATGAGCTACTGGAATGAGATGAATAGGAACTGGAGCTTCATCTCGACATGGGCCAATCATGGTACTTCACTAGAATCGAAAAATTGCAAATCTTCCCTTCACCAAGACACGGTGCTTATCGCAGTGGCCTAATGCTTTCACTAAAATCTCTATAACTTCTTAACCGAGTATCAAATTAAGGCAAAATTGGTATCCTTGGAAAACTAATACAATTATTTACATATTGAAGGGTCTAAACCAAAAAAATTCTACTCGTATGAATAGTTATTCATTTTTAAATTTAACCCTTAATATTCTAAAAGCTAAGCTGATCTAAGAAAAGTACAGGGCATTACAAGGAAATACAATTAAAACTCCTTTAAAAGTTTGCATGCCATGAACAGTGAGCATAATTGTTTATCTCTCATGCATACTTGTATCATCTTAAACTTGTCACGTTAGTCTCCCAAGGCTAATTGTTATTATTCTTTGCTGGTGAAATAATCTTAGGCCTTATTTGTGAACATCAAAGCCCATTTTAGCCTAAATAGCCTACTCATACATAGAATAGTATACTTAGTTGCCTATTTTTATCCTTCAAGCCTTTATTTGTTAACCACATTACAGGCCTTAAACCATTTAAAGTCTATCCATCTTTTTAACCCTACCATCCTTGAGCTTAAAAAATTTAACTTGAGGCCAAATGCCTAAGTTGGGGGTGGTAACTTTTTGAAGAGATGACTTGTGGCCATGATATTGTAAGTTGTTCCTAAAAATATAAGCAAAGAGAGAAAGTGAAAAGGTGAAATAGAAAGGACTCATCAAATATAGGAATAACATGTATTGCAAAAAAATAGTCAAAAATACAATGTTTTCAAAGAGATAGGTAAATTAAGGAAGTGAAAGAAGGCATGCGTGAATTTATGAAACAAATAAAGTGGTCCATGGTCAAAAGTTTGGTCAAATAGTATGATGTAGATGTTCAAGGAGGATGTAATCAGTTCGTTCCTGAATGATATCATACCCATGCCCAAACCTATTTACAAGCTTGAAAAAATCCTTCTAGATCTCCAATCAAGTGTATTCATAGTACTGGTGATTGAAAATAAGGGCAAACATATGGTATGTTACTTGTTATCATTAAGAGACTCTTTCTGAGAGTGAGCGTTAGCATTTGTATTGCTTGTTGCATAATAGATAATTTGGTGTGTGGGATTTCCTTCTTATGACGAGGCTTGTAGAAAAATTGAGGCAGGTGAAATTGTCATCTTCCATAAAATAAGGCAAAAATGAGTATAGTGGGGTTTCTATTGATAGAGTGTCACTTTTAGAGAGTTAGTGAGGTTACTTTGTTTTCCTGTAAAGTTTTTTTGCATCTTTGAGATTGTGCCTCTTGTTGTAGGGAGTTGTAAGAATAGAATTTCCCATGCTTGAGAGCTACTTGTTGGTGTTAATCAAGCTCGAAGCCATTGTGATCATTTGGTCATTTAAATAGGCTTTTAATTGAATAGTCTCATTGAGTGATAAGTAGTTTTGCTTGAGGACAAGCAAAGGTTTAAGCTGGGGGTATTGATGTATGGTAAAATTACCACTCATTTACGCCTAAATTCGTTCACATTACTATGATTTAAAGGTGCTAATGAGAATAATTTATTTTGAATGCACTAATTCACATGTTTTGTAGGTATAGAGTGATGGGAAGAAAAGAATTGAAATAAGCTGAATAGAGATCAAAACGAAAAGAGTTAGTGCAAAAATTGAAAAAGCATGAGCAGGAAGTGACCCTCGATTACTGCGATCACGTCTGAGGGTCGCGATCATGAAAAGCCCAAAATAGTCAAAGTAGAGATCACGATGGCCTCACCATAATTACGGGAGCCGCGATCATGATCAAGAACTGGCGATCGCAATGGCATAAAAAATAGCCTTGGGGTAAAAATATAACTTCTCACAGCTAGTTCCATTTCTCTATAGGAGGAAAACCCTTTAACTTTTTTGATTAATAAACTAGATTTTGAAGTTTTCCTTTAAGAAACCCTACTAAATTGGGTAAGAATATAGTGGTTAATTTTTTAGTTGAGTTAAGTTGTAATTGAAGTTAAATTTAAGAATACTCACTTGTATCTTCAATGGAAGCTTTGAAAGATTATTTTGGCATATTTCTTTCTTCAAACATCATGAGTAGCTAAACATCTAACTTCGGATTATGTTGAAATAGGGTGCAACTATGTATGGGTTTTGATTATTAGTGTAGAATCTTGTTTAATGATGTTTTGTTACTAATACTTGCTAGTTGAGTGGGAATTTATAGGTGAAAACACCAAATTTCAAAAATCTCACGTCATCCATGAATGAAGGATGTGGGTATGCTTATAGATCCTATATTGTCCTTGAATGAGGGATATAGGTGATATGGTATTAGTGAACAATAACTAGGTATTAGCTTATTCCTTTGCATTCTATTAGAAATAAGGATGGGTTTTGAATTTTCTATGTCATGGACATTTTTCTAGAAATAGGGATGCCTAGTTGATTTTTTTAGAGGATTTGATAGCCATACCCACGAGGTATCCAAAAGGGTTAATGGGTGATGTTTATGGCGATTGATTGAAAAACAAGCATCAAAACCCCTAACCTAGCCTACCCATATATTCAATAAGTAGTATTTGTATTTGATTATCATGAAACCATGCCTTATTTGCCCGTATGAAGACATAATCACACGACTATTCTCCGATTGGAATATTACCTACATTTTTTGCTCTTAATTGGTAGTTTGAATAGATTTTGTGAAACAACCTTCCAAACTATAAACCCCCCATTTTAATTTATGTTTTTCATTTTGTTTATCTTACAGATATATCTTTAGAAGCTTCCATCACCCATAAGATTTTAATAATAATTCCACTCCTCGAGGGTTTGACCCCAAGGAAAGTTAGGTTATTATATTTTACAATGATCTCCTTGCCCATAGATCATGGAGTAAGTTAAGAATGACCAATGGCTCATACCGAGCTTAAGAAGAAGAATTCTCAGCTTTAAGATGTTTTTTTAAGTCCTTAATAAAATCGAGTGTGTCTTCTTGGGGATATCCTATCTTGTTTATGAAGAATAAGGATGGTTCCTCACATATGTTTATTGATTATAGGAAACCTAATAAGGTGAAATTGAAGAATAGGTTCCTTTGATGATTTATTTGACAAAATTCAGGGAGCAGCGTATTCTCTAAGATTGACTTAAGTTTTGTTTAACATATGTTGAGGGTTAGGGATAAAGATATCCCAAAGATAGCCTTTAGAATATTTTATGGCCGTTAAGAGTTCTGAGTGATGTCTTTTGGATTGACCAATACCTTAGTTGAATTTATGGATTTGATGAATTGAGTGTTCAGAACTCATTTGTATTTTTTTTTATTGTGTTCATCGATGAAATCTTTGTGTATTTGAAAAGTAGAAAGAAACATATATAGTATTTGACGATCATAAACCAGACTTTGAGATGTCATAGGCTTTTTACCAAATTTTTTAATTGTGTTTGCTAGCTTGAGTCGGTGATATTCCTTGGATATTTGGTGTATAAGAATGGGATTATGGTGAACCCAGTGAAAATTGAGGCTATTTGTGATTGAGCCAGGCCTATATCTCCATCTTAGTTTCAGAGCTTCATTGGTTTATAAGTTAGTATAGATAATTTGTAGAGATTTTTGCAATTATTATAGCGCCAATTACCATATTGACTCCAAATAAGGTTCCTTTCCAGTGGTCAAAGGAGTATTAGTAGCGCTTTAAGAAGCTCAAGGGATTTCTCACTTAAACTTCTATTTTGGATCTTCCTGTTAAGGGTGAATCATTTACTATTTATTGTGATGCTTTAGGTTTTGGGTAATGTAGTGTGTTAATTTAGTAGGGTCGATTTATTGATTATGCATTATGGATGATAAAAGTGCATGAGCGTAACTACCCCACTCATTAATTATAGTTGGCGGTGGTAGTTTCTGTGCTTATTATTTAAGGACACTATGTTTATGGCATTTATTGATCTTCATGGACAATCATAGTGTTCAGCATCACATGACCCGAGGAGAGCATAATTCTTGGAAGCTTTGATGGTTGGATTTTCATATGGATTATGACATCTCTATCTTGTATCATTCCGGCAAGGCAAATATGTTAGCGGATACCTCAAACCAAAAGGCGATAAGTATGGGTATCTTGGTACTATCTCAATTCTTTAGAGGCATTTGTATAGGATATCTAATACTTATCCAACTTAATGGTAAGACTTTATATCATTCAAGATCAAGTGTTGAGTTGTTATTTTAAGAGGTATATAGTAGATTCGAAGGGTATTTTCTGATTTGATGGGTGGATTTATGTCTCGAGGGTCGGTGACTTGATTCAATGAATTTTGTGTGAGGTTCACAGATATTTTATTCACCTGGGTACAACTAAGATGTATAGAAATTTGAGGCATCATTATTGGTAGAGTGGTATGTAGAGAGATTGACGGACTTTTTAGCACATTGCTTGTGTTATCAACAAGTGAAGGCCAAGAATCAAAGACTTGCTATATAGATTTATATATTTCCCATTCTCATGTGGAAGAGGTAGTTGATTACTATCTACTTTCCTTATGCTTTTCCTCGCACTTCTTATTTTTCAAATAGTATCTGGTCCATTCTCGATAGGTTGCCAAATAGGCACATTTCATTCCTATTTAGATGTCCTTTAGTGCTGAGATGTTAGCATGTATCTATTTTTGTGAGATTCTCTATTCGCATGTTGTTCTTATATCTATCATTCAAATCGATATTCGGTGTTCACTTCTATCTTTGGGAGAGCTGTTTAGAAAGAGTTGGGTATTCAAGTTGATCGTTGTATGGATTTTAATGCTTAGACCAACGGGTAGTCAGAGCAAACTATTAAGGTTCTCGAGATATGCTCTGATCCTGTGTTATAGTTTTGGAGGTCAGACAGAGCAACACTTTGATTTTGTAGAGTTTGCATATAATAATAGATACCAATCAAGGCCTTGAATTGTAGGAGATGCCATTCTTCAATTGGGTAGTTCTAGACGTTTGAGATTATAACTCGTGGTACTAGATATAGTCAAGTGGATTCAAGATAGGTTGAGGGTAGTTAAGTGTAGGAATAAGTCTTATACAGATCATAAAATTTGTGCCTTGAGATTTCGAGTTGGTGAAGGATTATGCCTATAAGTATTTCCTATGAAATGTGTGATAAGGTTTGGAATAAAGGGCAAGCTTAGTCACGGGTATTGGACCTTTCAATATCATTCGCACAGTCAGTGAGGTGGCTTAACTTGGTTTTGTTGATTTCCATCAAATTTTCTAAGTTTCTACGTTGCGGTGGTAGATTCTCGATGAGTCTCATGTACTTCGGTAGGACTAAGTCCAGTTTGATGAGTTGTTGCCTTTCATTGAGGAGCCTATGTTCATATTAGCCAGTGATGTTAGGCAGTTGCACTATAGAGACTCTCTAGTAGTTAAGTTTTAACAGAGACGCTGACAATTTGGGGAGGCTACTTCGAAGATCGAGGGTGAGATGTGGGCCCAATCCCTAACCTTTTTAAGGCTTCAGGTACATCCTAACCTTTTACTTTTGTGAAAAAAATTCTTTTAATAGTGGGTATTGTAATGAGCCTCTAGGTCATTTTCTAAATTCTCGCTTATTTTTGCCATTTACAGCTTTCCTATAGCTACTCCAAGTCATGCATGACTTCCTGGTGCTGATAATTAAGTTATAGGGCAGTTCATTTGGTTTTTAGAGCCAATTTCCTATTTTGAAATCTTTGTTAGTTATAATCAAATACTAAGCAAAAACTTTAGTCAAACAACCACATATGCCCATTTTGATAGTTCCAACTACTCCAGAACATTTATTTGAATCTAGGTGTACCATTTTTTAGGTCTTAAGGCTTCCCTAATAATTTTGAGCTTATGGCTGGATCTTAAGAAAAAAGGCACTTAGGTGTGGGACCCACTTTTCATTGAGATGACTACGGATAAATATTTTGACTAGGCTATGGCGTTTGAAACATTAAATTTTATAGGACATAATAGCTTATTTTCTTATATAGGATTTCCAATAAATCATGAGGGGTTGCTGGATTCTCGAAAAATCCCAACTCTCTAGCTGGTGCACCTACTTAAGCACTCTTTGGGTCAATTAAGCAGAGGGAAGCTTAGGTAGTAAATCAGACACTTCAACGACTAGGTGCTTAGCAAAGGGTTGATTAAGTGGAGCCCTTACCACTAATGAGGTGAGTAGACCACCTAAGCAGTAGGTCCACAGGCATCCAAAACCGCTAAAGCGGCACTTGGCCACAAAATTAGTGACCGCATAAATGACCTAGTGTCTGTAAAAAAAGCACTTGGGCATCCTTTAAATGCCCCAATTTCCTAAATTTCACCCATTTTCACACGAGATCAAGAGTGAAAAACCCTAAAACATGTGAAAACCTAGGAGAGACAGTAGTAGGTGATTTTGGGGAGTTTGTAATCTTGGATGACTCATTTCTTCTCTGAATTCTTGGTAAGTTTTCATCAATTCCATGGTTAATTTTCATAATTTCCCCAAAATCTATAGAATACTAGTGGATGAAGTGTAGCACCATTTGAGCTCAGAATATACCGATTTATGATGGTAAATATTCCTTAAGGATGAAGGACGCGTTGTTGATTTCAAAAGTACAATCCTGCAAGTATTTTTGTGTAATTTTTAACCCAGAGTGTAAGTGTGCAATATGGATATCGTTGTTCTCATATTGATGAGTAGATTAAGATGCTGATATCGTGGCATCTTTCTGAAGCTTCTCAAAATTTGATTTCTTTAGGCTTTTTTTCTGCGTCCAGGTAGGCTAGGCTTACCATCCATGTAGATTAAGCTAATTCATAGTATAATTAAGATATTATGCTATATATTGAAAGAGAATTAGGTATTGGTGGAAAAATTGGTATAATTAGTATGATTTGGTCTATTTAGACTACTATGGAACCATAAATTAGGCATAATTGACTTAGTTATCCATGTTTAGGTAGAATCTCTATCTTAGGGCTAATTGTGGCTTAATTAACATGTAGAAATGAATTTATATTCCTTAGCCTAGTTCGGGGTAAAATTGGCCTTAGGATAAATTTTGGAGATTAGAATGGGCCTCTCTGGCCCACCCTAGGCTAAGACTCTTGTTAGCTCCATGTAGGCTTATTGGGCATGTTATATCTTTAAATTTCATAATTTTAAGTTGAAGAGACTAGGATTCTTTATGTTTATACTATATTTGTACTTGGGAGTTGGTGTTAGTTTCGGACTCTGTCTGGTGATTTATTAATATTGAGTTTCAGTTCAAGTCCAATAGTCGATAAATGGAATATGTCAATTCATGACAAGCAAATAGTGATGATAATAATGATATGAGTTTTGGTTTAAGTCTGACATTGAGAGGTTGTTTATGGTATGTTATATAACTGATGGAGTCATTGTTATGGCTTGATGTTTGGTAAATATGTGGAATTTCAGTTATATACATTCTTGTTTTCACCCTTTAGGATTATAGGGGCCTACATTGAGTTATTTACTTTTCAGCACATACTGGCTTATAGGGACAAATCTTGTACTACTATTTATGCTCTCTTTCATACCAAATTTGTTTTAATTATTTATTTATAGTATTGGAGCATCAATCCAGGTTTTCCCTTTTACCTTGACTTTGTGTATTTAAGTTGTATCTTTATTATTCTTGTATAGTGATTTAGCTCAATAGATTGATTATGCCTAGTTAGTACCTGTAGTTTTGATACTCATACTATACTTCTATTCCTTTTTGGTGCAGATCCAAGTACTAATGGTTGCCACTGACATTTTGATCGTGTTGGTTAGAGTTTTAGAGTTAAGGTGAGATCCTATAGTCGAAATTGCTCCTTTCTCTTACTTCTACTTTTATTATTCTTTCATTATTCGATATTGATATATATTGACTATGACAATACTTTAATTTCCTTTTACTAGTGGCTCTTATACAAAAACTCTAAGTCGTGGAATGGTTATCGATATTTTATCTATTGTTTGGACTATTATTATTACTTGAATTATATTTTAAGTCTTTACATGGTAATTTATAGCTTTTATGTCCTTTTTCACCAAATTAGCCTATTTATTGTACCTCCGGGCTATGGTTTGTCTTACCTAAATGTGGGGTCAATTAGGTGCTATTACGACTCATAAATTAAATTATCATAAAACATGGTTTTAGTTGTATTTATTATAATGCCTCGGGTTGTTTATCCTTTAAAACTTTTAGAATTTATCCTCACTGTCTTGACACGATTCACCCTATGAGTCGTAGGGTGTCTTGATGGGTCAGGTGACCCTAGTCATAAGGTGTCCAATAAATGGTGCTTGAATTACTATCCTGAGTATGACTTAGGGACACAAGTTGTAGGTAGTGTTGATGGGTCCTAGGGAACCAAGTCATAACCAAATCGAAAAGAAAGTAGCTAAGTTCTGCTCTGAGTAAGAGTTGCTCAACATGAGTTGTAAGGACTTGTTACGAATCATTAGGTTCAAATCGTAAATGTCCAGTGTTTACTCAAATGAGTTTTGAGTTAATTACTACTGGGACATATAAGTTATAGGGTACCGTTATGAGTGATACCAATTGAGTCGTAGTGTCAACAATGTATGGGTGTCCTGGGAACTGTCGTGGCTATGATTCAGGGTGATGAGTCATAATGAATCTATACGAGTCGTATGGTGACACATAGTCATTGACGAAAAAATTTTATCTTTAATTATGGGCACTTTGGACAATTCTATTCTCACCCAAATTAAAACTACACATTCATAAAGCACTTAAGAGGGTTATATTTCATCCTTAACATACTCAAACACCTCCAAATCTCTCTTAAATTCTCTCATGCAACCATAATTAGTATTTCCAAGAAGGTGGTCATCCAAGGGCTCAAAGGTTGAATTTCTTCCGTGAAACTTGGTATTTCAGGCATGTTACTCTTCCATCATTGTTAATTTCTCAAAAACATTTATTTCAAAGTATTGTTCATGAAACTGTTATATTGGTTTTAAATAAAAGGTTGAGGGTTTTGAATGTTTGTTGATAAACAATGTTTCCCATGGTTTACATATGATTATTAATGCTTTAATTATAGTATTGAACTTGTGGGTGCATGGGTATTTTGAATGAACTAGGGAATTGTGATTTTCAAAAATTTGTGAGTTTTGAAGTAGTTATGACCCCAACCCCATATTGTGAAAATGGTTTTTAATTATGACAAATATGGGAATTTGAACTACTCTTGAACTATTGCCTTAAGATTTGGAATTGTACCTTATGGGGTTGTGTTTTCCCTATGCTAATGTAAAATAAAATCAGGAGAGAGAGGTTATGAATTTTCTGAAGTGAAGATAATTAGTGTGGCATATTAATTTTACCTTGCAAGTGTAATTGGTATAAAATTATCAGCAATGTTTTCCTAAGTGTTTGTGGTAGTTCAACTAATGAAATAGTGTCATAAATGTTTCTAATTGGGATTTAATGAGGGTTGTTTATCTGAGTGGTGAAAGTGGTGGTCGTAATGGACCTACATTGAAAACTGCGGTTGCTAACACGGGTGTATAAATGACCGGGTGGTTCGAGTCCCACTATTTGCTATCATTTGATTGGGAGGTTAAATTCCCCCATGTCCAATTACTTAATTTTGTGCTCGTGTCACCTGGATATGAAGGGAGGTATGAGTCTGTTATAGTGCTTATGTATACCCTCTGGTTTGTGCAGCCACATGCACTGGGCCTACAAGCTTGGGGATAGCTGGGCCAATATTAGCCCATGGGTGCCTTCGAATATTTTGATAGTTGAGCTACACAATCCTGGCTAAAGTTTTAATGCACATGTTAAGCCTTGTTCCCTATCCCAGAATATGATTTATATGTATATGCATTTGATTATGTGGATTGGTTTTGAATGATTTTGAATAGTTGATCATAACATTATGTTATCTGTATCCCTAAGTTATGTGCTAGTTTTCATCCCACTAACCATCTCTAGATGTTATGTCCTCATATGATGCAGGCACCGGAGCTACTTCTACTTTTCCTGCACAAAGTTAGGTTGGTCGGCTCAGTTTGTTGGTTTGTTTTGTAGGGGTGAAGTGGTGAGCTACCATTCCCCAAAATGCTTAGGAATTTCACCAGCTCTCATTCTTAGATTTGAGTTGATAATTACTTTTATTTTCATTAACATTATCATTTTCATTCTCATTGTCATCTGTTAGAGTCGGGGACATATCCCGACCAAGATTGATTTTAGTTATATGTTTAGAAGGCTTTATGTCCCAACCATGACTGATTTTCGTTATTTATTTATAAGGCTTTGTTTGGATTACTGTGGATATTGGGTGATATTGGTCGGTAGTTTGGCCAGTCACCGGTCGTCAGTTATAGACCTATTTTTAATTTCCTTAAGCTTGTTGGGATTTTGTGGTCTATTTGGTTAGGGTAAGGGCTGATCTCTGATCTACGTAGTACTTGAGATACCCATCAAGGGTAGGACCTAGTACAGGTCTTAACAAAATGGATCACAACCTAGGACTGGTGTCATTGGGTATCTAACAAAGCTGTGTCAAGTAGAGTCTCATTTAAAGGTGTATAGCACGCCACAATTATAAGCGAAAGGCTATGAGATATTTAGGAATGTTTCCCTTTCTTATTGTTCTATTTTTGAGCCATAGAGTCTAAGTTCTTAAATCTCCTCTAATTCTCATATTTTTGCTTTTCATATCATGCCTCCTAGAAGATCTGATGCTTGTAAATATCTTTATGTCCCATATGAAGAAAATATGGACGGAGCTCATACAACTACAGTAGTTCAAACCCGATCTAGGGTCACTGCTTCTGATTTCCTTAAAGAAGCTCTACTGGTTCCCCCTATCCCTCATCAGGCACCCCAAGCTCAGGTATCTAATGTTGTGTTTCGCCAGTAGATTCATTTTGTTACCTTCTTTGTGGCCTCCCAGACTTATCATTTTTCTTCTGTTGCTACTAGAGTTGGCCAATTTATGAGCTTGATCCCTCCTACTTTCACTGGTTAAAAAGTTTAGGAAGATCCTCAAAATTTTATTATGAGATGGAAAAGATCTATATTGTAATGCATGCTATAGTTGTTGAGAGTGTTGAGTTTGTTGCTTATCAGTTCAAGGATGTAGCTTACCAATGATATGAGGATTCAGACCAGTCTAGGTGTAACGATGTTGAGTCTGCTTTGTGGGATGATTTCTCTTGTGGTTTCCATGATCCCTTCTTTCCTCAGGAGTTGAGGGAAGCAAAGGCCAAGGAATTCGTGAATCTTAAGCAAAGAAGGATCACACTAAAGGAGTATTCCTTGAAGTTTCACCAATTGTCTCATTATAATCCTAAATTAGTGTCTAGCATGAGGGATAGAATAAGGAAGTTTACCTTTGGGTTTTCCTATGATTGTTGAGAGAAAGGCTACTTTGTTGAAGAAGGATATGGACATTTCTAGACTTGTAGTAGATATGGTGGAAATTGTTTAAGAAAAAATGGGGAAATTTTTACTGCCACTTTATGGATAGTGCTCCTTATCTAGATTTATTTGGTGATCGTCGTTCTTAGTATTATTGTGGTTTTAGAGAACCAGGATCCTAGCCTCAGGCTATTGGTGCTCAATCAGCTCTATCGTAACCTCCCTGTAGAATCTTTGGTCTGGTGCATCATTGTGCTAGTGAAGAAGGGAGTAACAAGTTCTTTAAATATAGTCAGATTGGTCATATGTAGAGGGATTTTCCTTCTAAGGTATCTTCTAGGACAAATAAGATTCATGTTGCTACTTCATCCGCTCCTGCACCAAAGGGTGCTATTTCTGCTTCTGGGTCCAACACTAGACGAAACAATCAAAACGCTCTTGCCATTCACTAGTATTCTAAGGAGTCTCTCGATGTTGTTACTGGTATAGTAAAACTTTTCTCTCATGATGTGTATTTTCTGCTTGATCCCTGGTCTACCCTCTCTTGTGCGACTTTTTATGTGGCTATTCATTTTGATTTTGGTCCTGAGCGTATTTCAGATTCTTTTTTTGTGTTCACCCTAGTGGGTGACTCCATTATCACTAGAAGGGTTTATAGGGGATGTGTGATGTTGGTCCATGGTAGGTAGACCTTTGTGGGTCAAACAAAGTTGGTCATGTTAGAGTTTGATGTGATTTTAAGGATGGATTGGTTTCTTTCTTGCTATGCATCTCTTGATTTTTGAACCCAAAGGGTCAGTTTCCGCTTCCCTAATAAGCCGGTGCTTGAATGGGAAGGTAGTTCCTTAGTACCTAATAGAAGGTTTATTTTGTATCTTAGAGCCAGTAAATTTATTTCTAAAGGGTGCCTCTATCACTTATTGCATGTTAAGGATTTTAGATCCAAAGGTCCTTCTTTGCAGACTGTCCTTATGGTCTATGAATTTCTTATGGTATTTCCTGATAATCTTCCTTGTGTACCTCCTTATAGGGAAGTTAATTTTGGGATTGATCTACTTCCAAGCACTCATCTTATCTCTATCCCTTATTATAGGATGGCTCTAGCTGAATTGAATGAACTTAAGAAGCAATTGAAAGATCATCTTGACAAGGGCTTTATCCTCCCTAGTGTGTCTCTATGGGGCACTCTTGTGCTATTTGTACGCAAGAAGGATGGTAACCTTTAGATGTGTATTGATTATCGCCAATTAAATAAAGTAACCGCGAAGAACAAGTATCTGCTTACGAGGATTGATGATCTGTTCGATGAGATTTAAGCTGCTAAGTTATTTACTAAGATTTATCTTCCGTCTAGGTACCATCAATTGAAGATTAGGGCGGTGTATATCCTTAAGATTGCCCTACGAACCTGGTATAGTCATTTTGAGTTTTTTGTGATGTCTTCTGTTTTGACCAATGCCCCTACAACATTTATAGACTTTATGAATTGGGTTTTCTATTAGTTTTTGGATTTGTTTGTTATTTTCTTTAGTGATAATATTTTTGTATATTCTGAGAGCGAGGCAGATCATATCGATCACCTCCATTTTGTATTAAAAAGCTTAAAAGAGAAGTAGTTGTATGCAAAGTTCTCTAAGTATGAGTTCTGGTTAAATATTATGACTTATCTAGGTCATGTTGTTTCTAGTGAATGGATGATGGTAGATCCACCGAAGGTTGCGGTGGTGAAGAAGTGGCCTACCCGCGACTCAATTCGACATTTATAGCTTCTTGGGTTTAGTCAGTTATTATAGAAGGTTTTTTGAGAGTTCCTCTTTTATTAATGCCCTAGTGATGAATATGACTTAGAAAAAGGTGAAATTCTTATGGTCTGATGCTTGCGAGGGTAGTTTTGAGAATCTAGAGGATAAGTTGACTTCTGCTTCAGTTTTGACTCTGTCGGAGGCCACTGATGGTTTTGTTCTCTATGGTGATGTGTCCCGGGTAGGGCTAGATTATGTGTTGAAACAACATGGAGAGGTGGTTTCTTATGCCTCTAAACAATTGAATGTCCATGAGAAGAATTATCTAACCCATGATTTTAAATTGTTAGGTGTGGTATTTGCATTAATGATCTGGCAACATTATTTGTATGGGTCTTATGTTGTTATTTATTCTGATCATAAGAACCTGCAATAGGTGTTCACTCAGAATGATCCTAATATCAGGCAAAGAAGATGACTTGAGTTGCTTAAGGACTTTGAGATGAGTCTCCACTACCATCTAGGTAAAGCGAACGTGCTTATTGATGCACTTAGCAAGTTGTCCACGGGAAGCTTATCTCATGTGGATGAAGAGAAGAGGGATTTGGTAAAGGATATTCACTATTTGTCAAATCTTAAAGTCTGTCTCTTAATTTTGATGATGGTGGTGTGATTATTCAGGAGGTGGAAAGGTCATCTCTTGGTACTTAAGTAAAGGAGAGACAGATGTTGAATCCTATCTTGATGCAAATTAAAAAGGATGTAGGTAAGCAGAAGGTGATGATTTTTGAGATTGGAGATGATGGTATCTTGAGATACCAATGTAGATTATGTTTTCCGATGTTAATGGGTTGTCAAGAAGAATTTTGGCCGAAGCTCATGAGTTGTGTTATACTATTCATCCTAGTTCAACAAAAATGTATCATTATCTTAAGGAGATTTATTGGTAGAATAATATGAAGCGGCATGTGATATATTTTATGGCTAGGTGTATAGTGTGTTATCAAGTGAAGGTGGATCACTTGAGGCCCGGGGGATTGACTCAAGAGATTGAGCTACCGGTATGGATATAGGGGATAATTAATATGGATTTATTTACCGATCATCAGTGGTCTCACCAACAGTTTAATTCAATTTGGGTTATCATGAATAGGATGTCTAATTTTCTCACTTTTTTCCAGTGAGAACTAATTTCTCCTCATAGGATTATACCAAGTTGTTCTTTGAAGAGATCATGAAATTACATGGTACTCCAGTCTCTATCATATCTGATCAGGGTACCCAATTCTCATCTAATCTTTGGAGGTCGTTCCAGCGAGGATTAGGGACTGAGGTATCCCTTAGCACTGCTTTCCACCTACAGATGGATGGGCAAGTAGAAAGGACAATTCAGGTCATAGATGAAATGCTTCGGGCTTGTGTGTTTGATTTTAGTGGTAGTTGGGTTGACCACTCATTTCTCATAAAATTTTTCTACGACAATAGTTTTCACTCTATCATTAGTATGGCTCCTTTTAAGGCCTTATATGGTAGGAGGT